>NW_027171221.1:10000-17500 GCF_036898095.1 Palaemon carinicauda
GGTGTACGATGATCTCGGCCGGGAATACCAGTCTGTGACGTCATCGGGGGACCTGAGTTTTGATTGGCTGAGGTGCGCTCTGAGCCAGCCAGGCTGCTCTCCCGCTCAGAAAAGTGTCCCACGTGGCTGAGATCATGTCCTACTTCGGCGTCAAAATTCGGGGGGGGGTATTTTCGTGGTTGGTAGTGTCTTCATTAGGTCCTCCTTGATGGGGGTTTCTTGATGTATCAATACGACGGCTTGACGGTAACAAAAACATCTCTTGGGTCGTATTAAGGGTGGGTTTATCTCGCTGTATCAGTAGAGCTTCTAGGATGCGTAGACGTCGACTATCTGGGGCGCTACCGATAATCTTGGTGTTACTGACGATATCAGCTCGACAAATAGGGGTGTTATGTCTTTGTAGGGCATGATTCTTTATAGCCCCTTGCTGTACGTGGCAAGAAATTCTCTTGGAAAGACGCATAGTTGTCATGCCAATATAATTTCCGGGACAACCACGGATAGGGCATTGATATGCATAGACAACATTCGTCTTCTTTAAGAAATCCTGCTCTGGGGGCGCTGGGTTATTCCTCATAATAAGGCTTTTCGTCTTGGCCGTTTGGTAATATATAATGAAGTCTAATTTCTGGGTGTCTTCAGTAGGGGATACATTATTCTTGATGATTTCTTTCATTGCCTTCTCGTCTTGCAGGTAATTCGGATGCATATGTCCTTTGTAAAATAGCTTGATGTTATTGCTACTGTCGATTCTCTCGGCGGGGTTGGATTCGTACCACTTGTCTACTGCTTTCCTGACTTCCTTTTGGACGTGCTTATTGGAGAATCCATTGTTGACAAGTACTTGAGATATTCGGTCCAGTTCCTTGTGTGTGTCGCACCATGTGGAACAGTGCGACAGGGCCCTCCTGACGTAAGCCTTGATGGTAGAACTCTTATATCGGGTGGGGCACTCACTGTCTCCATTCAAGCACATGCCTAGGTTTGTGGGTTTGGTATACACTGTGGTCCGAAATCCATTCTCCGTCGAGGTGACTAGGACATCCAGGAACGGGAGGCGATTATCTTGGCTGTGTTCGAGGGTGAAACGGAGTACACTATGGTCCTCAAACATCCTCCTCAAAGTCTCGATTTCATCACATGATCTTGCTTTCACAAAGGTATCGTCTATGTACCTAAAGTACAGAAAGGGGCATTCTACACGGGAGAACACTCTCTCTTCTACAATTCCCATGTAAAAATTCGCGAATAGGACTCCCAGGGGTGAGCCCATCGCTACACCATCCTTCTGTAAGTAGGTATGCCCTCGATGGGTGGTAAAGGGGGCCCTCTTCGTACAGATGGCTAGGAGGGTCCGAAGGGCTGGTTCAGGGATGTTCAGAGATGGTGTAGAGTCGTCCCTATAGACTCTATCAGCGATAAGGTCTATGGTTTCGTCCACAGGCACGTTTGTGAATAAAGACTCTACATCCATCGATGCAATAACTCCATCACACGTAGAGTCCTTAATTTTATCCAGGAATTCAGTGGATGAAGCTACACAGTAACGATTTGGAATGTAGGGCGTCAGGATGGCATTCAGTCGTTTGGCAAGCTGGTAAGTCGGAGTAGGGCATTGACTTATAATGGGGCGTAGGGGGTTGCCCTGCTTGTGGGTTTTCACATTGCCATAAAGGTAGCCCGGCCAGAAATCCCCTGAAATAACTGGTAGGTGCATGGCATTGGTTGCTGCATTCACGGCCTCGATGGTTTTGTTAGCCTCTTTCTTGATTTCTTCGATAGGGTTTCTAGTGAGGCGCACAAATTTTGAGGAATCAGCCAAGATGTCGTCGAGTTTCTTGTGGTATTCCTCTGTGTCAATAAGCACAAAGGCAGCAGTCTTGTCTGCCCTACGAACAGTAACACCAGCAACCTGCTTAAGTTCCTTAGCAGCTGCCTTCATATCCTGGGTGACGATACCACTGGTGTAACGACCCCTCTCAGTGAGGGCCTCAGCAAGAAGCAAGGGCTGGAGGGCATCAGTACTCCGCAGGGTGCCACGATCTTGAAGGGCGAGGATTGAGTCAAGTAGCAGCTCGACCTCGAGGCGTTTATCAGTGGGCCTTGGCCTGGTCACGTAGTGGCAGTTGAGGCCCATCTTGAGGATTTGTTCCTGTGCAGGAGTCGGGGTATACCCCGAGATATTGATGTATTCCTGGCGTTCCTGTGGTATGCGAAGTTTGCCACCGTTGAGGTTGATCAATTTCTTCAGGATGGTGCGGGTCCTCTTCTGCATGTCTCTCTTCTTAAGGATTCGGAGGGCATGGGTAATGTTGTCAGGGTAGTTCAGGCCACCCCCGATGTCCTCGTCCTCTCTCTGTTGGCTGGTAGGGTCGAATTCTGGGTTGTCATCGACAGGTTCTCGGGAGTCCTCATCAGGGGCGTCCTCATCTTCGTCAGGGTCGCTGTCAGGTTCAGGAGGGGTGTCTGGATCGGTACTGTCTTCATTCTGCTCTGCTCTTCTTTCCCTGGTGTTGACCCATTCCTCCACGAGACGGGTCCGGAGGGCTGTGAGCTCATCCTTCAGCGCCTGCTTCTGTTGGAGCTGCCTCTGGAGGAGGCTACGTCTGTAGGCACGGGTACCAGGATCATTTTGGGCCGACGGGTCGAACAGCTGGACTTCGGTATATCGTGGTAGGAGACCCTCTTTTAGGCAGGTTGAGTTAAAAGTAATGGCTGCATCGGCAGAGTTTATTTTCTTATCCAATTTTTCTATTTTCCGGATAATTCTCTTCTCTAGAGCGCTACAATCAGCCAGCAGACTTGAAAAATTCATCAGTCGGGTGAATGACAAAATCGGGAAGACTTTTCAAGTATATTCTCACAAAATACAAGTAAAACTTTGGTACAGAATAGTAAAAACTACGACGCGTTTCGAGGATAAGTCCTTCCTCATCTTCTGGTAGAGAGTGAGTTGGATGCTGCAGTCGGGTGGTATTTATACCCAGGATCAGGATTAAAAGTGAAAGGGCTGGAATTTTCATCGGTTTTCATTGGTTGATCGGAGCTGATATGATATGGTGTCTGGTGTACGATGATCTCGGCCGGGAATACCAGTCTGTGACGTCATCGGGGGACCTGAGTTTTGATTGGCTGAGGTGCGCTCTGAGCCAGCCAGGCTGCTCTCCCGCTCAGAAAAGTGTCCCACGTGGCTGAGATCATGTCCTACTTCGGCGTCAAAATTCGGGGTATTTTCGTGGTTGGTAGTGTCTTCATTAGGTCCTCCTTGATGGGGGTTTCTTGATGTATCAATACGACGGCTTGACGGTAACAAAAACATCTCTTGGGTCGTATTAAGGGTGGGTTTATCTCGCTGTATCAGTAGAGCTTCTAGGATGCGTAGACGTCGACTATCTGGGGCGCTACCGATAATCTTGGTGTTACTGACGATATCAGCTCGACAAATAGGGGTGTTATGTCTTTGTAGGGCATGATTCTTTATAGCCCCTTGCTGTACGTGGCAAGAAATTCTCTTGGAAAGACGCATAGTTGTCATGCCAATATAATTTCCGGGACAACCACGGATAGGGCATTGATATGCATAGACAACATTCGTCTTCTTTAAGAAATCCTGCTCTGGGGGCGCTGGGTTATTCCTCATAATAAGGCTTTTCGTCTTGGCCGTTTGGTAATATATAATGAAGTCTAATTTCTGGGTGTCTTCAGTAGGGGATACATTATTCTTGATGATTTCTTTCATTGCCTTCTCGTCTTGCAGGTAATTCGGATGCATATGTCCTTTGTAAAATAGCTTGATGTTATTGCTACTGTCGATTCTCTCGGCGGGGTTGGATTCGTACCACTTGTCTACTGCTTTCCTGACTTCCTTTTGGACGTGCTTATTGGAGAATCCATTGTTGACAAGTACTTGAGATATTCGGTCCAGTTAAGGTCTATGGTTTCGTCCACAGGCACGTTTGTGAATAAAGACTCTACATCCATCGATGCAATAACTCCATCACACGTAGAGTCCTTAATTTTATCCAGGAATTCAGTGGATGAAGCTACACAGTAACGATTTGGAATGTAGGGCGTCAGGATGGCATTCAGTCGTTTGGCAAGCTGGTAAGTCGGAGTAGGGCATTGACTTATAATGGGGCGTAGGGGGTTGCCCTGCTTGTGGGTTTTCACATTGCCATAAAGGTAGCCCGGCCAGAAATCCCCTGAAATAACTGGTAGGTGCATGGCATTGGTTGCTGCATTCACGGCCTCGATGGTTTTGTTAGCCTCTTTCTTGATTTCTTCGATAGGGTTTCTAGTGAGGCGCACAAATTTTGAGGAATCAGCCAAGATGTCGTCGAGTTTCTTGTGGTATTCCTCTGTGTCAATAAGCACAAAGGCACACACAAGGAACTGGACCGAATATCTCAAGTACTTGTCAACAATGGATTCTCCAATAAGCACGTCCAAAAGGAAGTCAGGAAAGCAGTAGACAAGTGGTACGAATCCAACCCCGCCGAGAGAATCGACAGTAGCAATAACATCAAGCTATTTTACAAAGGACATATGCATCCGAATTACCTGCAAGACGAGAAGGCAATGAAAGAAATCATCAAGAATAATGTATCCCCTACTGAAGACACCCAGAAATTAGACTTCATTATATATTACCAAACGGCCAAGACGAAAAGCCTTATTATGAGGAATAACCCAGCGCCCCCAGAGCAGGATTTCTTAAAGAAGACGAATGTTGTCTATGCATATCAATGCCCTATCCGTGGTTGTCCCGGAAATTATATTGGCATGACAACTATGCGTCTTTCCAAGAGAATTTCTTGCCACGTACAGCAAGGGGCTATAAAGAATCATGCCCTACAAAGACATAACACCCCTATTTGTCGAGCTGATATCGTCAGTAACACCAAGATTATCGGTAGCGCCCCAGATAGTCGACGTCTACGCATCCTAGAAGCTCTACTGATACAGCGAGATAAACCCACCCTTAATACGACCCAAGAGATGTTTTTGTTACCGTCAAGCCGTCGTATTGATACATCAAGAAACCCCCATCAAGGAGGACCTAATGAAGACACTACCAACCACGAAAATACCCCGAATTTTGACGCCGAAGTAGGACATGATCTCAGCCACGTGGGACACTTTTCTGAGCGGGAGAGCAGCCTGGCTGGCTCAGAGCGCACCTCAGCCAATCAAAACTCAGGTCCCCCGATGACGTCACAGACTGGTATTCCCGGCCGAGATCATCGTACACCAGACACCATATCATATCAGCTCCGATCAACCAATGAAAACCGATGAAAATTCCAGCCCTTTCACTTTTAATCCTGATCCTGGGTATAAATACCACCCGACTGCAGCATCCAACTCACTCTCTACCAGAAGATGAGGAAGGACTTATCCTCGAAACGCGTCGTAGTTTTTACTATTCTGTACCAAAGTTTTACTTGTATTTTGTGAGAATATACTTGAAAAGTCTTCCCGATTTTGTCATTCACCCGACTGATGAATTTTTCAAGTCTGCTGGCTGATTGTAGCGCTCTAGAGAAGAGAATTATCCGGAAAATAGAAAAATTGGATAAGAAAATAAACTCTGCCGATGCAGCCATTACTTTTAACTCAACCTGCCTAAAAGAGGGTCTCCTACCACGATATACCGAAGTCCAGCTGTTCGACCCGTCGGCCCAAAATGATCCTGGTACCCGTGCCTACAGACGTAGCCTCCTCCAGAGGCAGCTCCAACAGAAGCAGGCGCTGAAGGATGAGCTCACAGCCCTCCGGACCCGTCTCGTGGAGGAATGGGTCAACACCAGGGAAAGAAGAGCAGAGCAGAATGAAGACAGTACCGATCCAGACACCCCTCCTGAACCTGACAGCGACCCTGACGAAGATGAGGACGCCCCTGATGAGGACTCCCGAGAACCTGTCGATGACAACCCAGAATTCGACCCTACCAGCCAACAGAGAGAGGACGAGGACATCGGGGGTGGCCTGAACTACCCTGACAACATTACCCATGCCCTCCGAATCCTTAAGAAGAGAGACATGCAGAAGAGGACCCGCACCATCCTGAAGAAATTGATCAACCTCAACGGTGGCAAACTTCGCATACCACAGGAACGCCAGGAATACATCAATATCTCGGGGTATACCCCGACTCCTGCACAGGAACAAATCCTCAAGATGGGCCTCAACTGCCACTACGTGACCAGGCCAAGGCCCACTGATAAACGCCTCGAGGTCGAGCTGCTACTTGACTCAATCCTCGCCCTTCAAGATCGTGGCACCCTGCGGAGTACTGATGCCCTCCAGCCCTTGCTTCTTGCTGAGGCCCTCACTGAGAGGGGTCGTTACACCAGTGGTATCGTCACCCAGGATATGAAGGCAGCTGCTAAGGAACTTAAGCAGGTTGCTGGTGTTACTGTTCGTAGGGCAGACAAGACTGCTGCCTTTGTGCTTATTGACACAGAGGAATACCACAAGAAACTCGACGACATCTTGGCTGATTCCTCAAAATTTGTGCGCCTCACTAGAAACCCTATCGAAGAAATCAAGAAAGAGGCTAACAAAACCATCGAGGCCGTGAATGCAGCAACCAATGCCATGCACCTACCAGTTATTTCAGGGGATTTCTGGCCGGGCTACCTTTATGGCAATGTGAAAACCCACAAGCAGGGCAACCCCCTACGCCCCATTATAAGTCAATGCCCTACTCCGACTTACCAGCTTGCCAAACGACTGAATGCCATCCTGACGCCCTACATTCCAAATCGTTACTGTGTAGCTTCATCCACTGAATTCCTGGATAAAATTAAGGACTCTACGTGTGATGGAGTTATTGCATCGATGGATGTAGAGTCTTTATTCACAAACGTGCCTGTGGACGAAACCATAGACCTTATCGCTGATAGAGTCTATAGGGACGACTCTACACCATCTCTGAACATCCCTGAACCAGCCCTTCGGACCCTCCTAGCCATCTGTACGAAGAGGGCCCCCTTTACCACCCATCGAGGGCATACCTACTTACAGAAGGATGGTGTAGCGATGGGCTCACCCCTGGGAGTCCTATTCGCGAATTTTTACATGGGAATTGTAGAAGAGAGAGTGTTCTCCCGTGTAGAATGCCCCTTTCTGTACTTTAGGTACATAGACGATACCTTTGTGAAAGCAAGATCATGTGATGAAATCGAGACTTTGAGGAGGATGTTTGAGGACCATAGTGTACTCCGTTTCACCCTCGAACACAGCCAAGATAATCGCCTCCCGTTCCTGGATGTCCTAGTCACCTCGACGGAGAATGGATTTCGGACCACAGTGTATACCAAACCCACAAACCTAGGCATGTGCTTGAATGGAGACAGTGAGTGCCCCACCCGATATAAGAGTTCTACCATCAAGGCTTACGTCAGGAGGGCCCTGTCGCACTGTTCCACATGGTGCGACACACACAAGGAACTGGACCGAATATCTCAAGTACTTGTCAACAATGGATTCTCC
>NW_027171222.1:2500-5000 GCF_036898095.1 Palaemon carinicauda
TATATATATATGTGTGTGTGTGTGTATACATATGTTTATATTAATCAGTAATCACTTGTTAAAGACATATTTCTGTCGAAACACAGCTATAGTAACAGAATAAATGAAAAAAAAATGAAGTTTTTATAACCACAGGCTTACACCTTAGATAGTTGAATGATGCTAAGAAGTGTATTAAACAGATAACTGTTACGAATATTAATACATACAATGAAACACTTATTTCTCGCCTTTGTGCTTTACCTTGACCTTTGACCTTAATATGTATTAATTAGCGTGGATTTTCATACACTCAAATATGAACCAAGTTTGAAGTCTCTATGACAATGATGTCCAAACTTATAGCTGATTGCGTGAATTGGACATTTTGCTTGACCTTTGACCTTGACTTTCCAAAATTTAATAATTTCCAGCTTTTTACATAACAGTTAATCCCTGTAAGTTTCATTACTCTACGATTGAAATTATGGCCAGGAAGCTGTTCACAAACAAACCCACACAAAAAGGGGGTAAAACATAACCTTCCAACTTCGTTGGCGGAAGTCATAAATGTGTCAACAAACAAACGAATATTATACAGAACTACATAAAATGACAGACAAGGAATAACAAAACTGAATCAGTAGTATTCCCACTGACCCAGACACATGTGACGGAAGTCGAGAGTAAAATAGATGGTGTCAGAGAATCCTGAGAAATGAAATCAGAGAGAGTGACAGGGCTGCATTGACCATTAAGCACGTGTCTAATCAGGGCATCAAGAGATGGGGTCACCATACATCCATGTGCTGTTAGGCTAACTTAAATCTGCAGACAGAATGAAGCAAAATCTAATATGCTGATAAAGGGAATAAAAGCGGTTGGAAACTCATGAATAAAAAGTGTTCACATTGGCACCACTTCGTACCACTTTATGTGTTAACGCTGTTAATTAAAATGCCACATTTGACTCCACTCACAGCTTGTTCTAGCAAGCCAGTTGAAACTTAGTTGCTTCCTATACTGTTAAGGTGAGCTATATTACTACCCAGTGCGTCCTGCTACTATTATACTATAGTGTTCTGGCCTAAGACATGAGGTCCTTTCATGGATTATTGGTCTTCCGTAGTTCTCTATTCATGGTCACCTCTTTTAGATCTTGGTACCTTCTCCCTCCTTCCCTCCCGTCAGGTCTTGCGGTCTCTCAAACTTATTTTCAACACCCTCCTCCTCCTCCTCCATATCCACATTTTGAATCCTTGGCAGAGGCTTCTTGTCTGTTGCTTTTATAGTCCAGGTTTTCAGAACTGTATAATGCTATACCCCATGTGAAAAATTTTACAAATCCTTTCTTCAGTTCCAGTTTAAGTTTTCCCGTCATTATTATTATTATTATTATTATTATTATTATTATTATTAACCAAGAGCCATGAAACCTATTGCGCCGAGAAGGGGAGCAAGATACACATTCATTGTTTAAAGATGAACAGCAATAGCTATAACTTATGTTTTTACTTCCCCTGAACTGAATGTAGTAATTATTGAAGAACATTGAAATAATAAAACAAATTTAAAATACCTTCGAATCTATATATTTTCTTTTAATCGTATCAAAGACTGAACTACCAGACTATTCCTTTGAACACAAAACAGATCAGTTAAAAAAATCTATTGTAAATGTATATCTGACCTGAAGGATTAATTTTCACAACAGGTGTCGAAAAGAATAGTAAATTAACCCTAATATGGTATTAATCAATCTTGGCATTGGTTTGGGTTTGGGTTTGGTTTGGTTTGGGTTTGGGTTTGGTTTTAGTTTGGTGGTTTGGTTTTGGTTGGTTTTAGTTTGGTGGTTTGGTTTGGTTTGGTTTTAGTTTGGTGGTTTGGTTTGGTTTTGATTGGGTTTGGGTTTGGCTTGGTTTTAGTTTAATGGTTTGGTTTTGTTTTTTGTTTGGTGGTTTGGTTTTGGTTTTGTTTTAGTTTGGTGGTTTGGTTAGGTTTTGATTGGGTTTGGGCTTGGCTTGGTTTTAGTTTAGTGGTTTGGTTTTGGTTTTGTTTTGTTTTTTGTTTGGTGGTTTGGTTTTGGTTTTGTTTTAGTTTGGTGGTTTGGTTTGGTTTGATTGGGTTTGGGTTTGGCTTGGTTTTAGTTTAGTGGTTTGGTTTTGTTTTTTGTTTGGTGGTTTGGTTTTGGTTTTGTTTCTAGTTTGGTGGTTTGGTTTGGTTTTGATTGGGTTTGGGTTTGGCTTGATTTTAGTTTAGTGGTTTGGTTTTGGTTTTGTTTTAGTTTGGTGGTTTGGTTTTGGTTTTGTTTTAGTTTGGTGGTTTGGTTTGGTTTTGATTGGGTTTGGGTTTGGATTGGTTTTAGGTTAGTGGTTTGGTTTTGGTTTTGTTTTGTTTTTTGTTTGGTGGTTTGGTTTTGGTTTTGTTTTAGTTTGGTGGTTTGGTTTGGTTTTGATTGGGTTTGGTTTTGGTTTTGTTTTAGTTTAGTGGTTTAGTTTGGTTTGGTTTTGGTTTTTGTTTG
>NW_027171222.1:10000-12500 GCF_036898095.1 Palaemon carinicauda
TCCTTCTCCAACGCTATTTTCTCAATAGCGGTTAATATGCCATACAGTTCGGCAGTAAATAAGGAAGCGGTCAGAGGAAGTGCACCTCTATAATTAAAACCATTACTATGTACTCCAAATCCAACGCCAGCATCAGATTTGGAGCCATCAGTATAGATAAAATTTGATCCTCTATGTTCTTTAACATGTTTATTAAAAAGAGACCTGGCTTCTAGGTCTGACATATTCTTCTTATCTCCAATAAATTATTTACAAAAAGATATCTCTGGTAACTTCCATGGAGGCGTTGATGATACCTTGAATGGAAGTACCTTATTTCTAAATATATCCAGACTATTTAATAATCGTTTCACCCGAAAGCCATAAGGTTGAGGAGATTTTGGGTACAACTCAAAGTATGATGCGTGTCTTACAAGGCTTGCAGTCTGAAAGGCTAGAGAGTTAGGGAGTCTTTGCAATCTAAACCAATACCGAAGAATGGAAGACATTCGGTTAAGGTCTAGAGGTAACTCTCCAGCATCAACAAGGAGACTTGGGATAGGCGAGGTTTTAAAAGTTCCAGTAGAAAATCTAATACCTGCATGATGTATCGAGTCTAATATATTTAACCGGCTTGGGGTGGCTGAAGAATATAATTCACAACCATAACTAATTTTGGAAAAAATCAAGGCCTTGTATAATTTTAAAATAGTATTGCGGTCTCCCCCCCCCCCCCCCCCATGATGTATGGGACAATACTTTTAAGATATTCAGAGCTTCAACACATTTAGCTTTTAACGCTTTTGAGTGAGAAACCCATGTAAGGCTACAATCAAATAACAAACCTAAAAATTTAGCTTCTCTTGCACATGGTATCCGTTGACCTTTAATATATATATATCCGGGTCTGGATGTACTCCCCAGATACGACAAAAATGGACAATGGTAGTTTTACTTGTCGAGAACCTAAATCCATTCATGTCAGCCCACTGGATAATTTTATCAATAGCAAGTTGGATTTTTCTCTCAACCATTGCCATTCTAGTGCCAGCAAATGATATTGAGAGATCATCCACAAATAATGTTGAGAGAACATCCTGGGGAATGGCTGAGGATATCCCATTAATTGCTAGTGCAAAAAGGGTTACACTCAGCACACTACCCTGAGGAACTCCTTCTTCCTGGCACTTACTCTCTGATAGAGTATCCCCAACTCTCACTTGAAAAACTCTACGTGAAAGAAATGACTGAATAAATAGTGGCAGCTCTCCTCTCAATCCGATTTCATGAATGGTTTTGATAAGGGGTTGTGCAAGATGAATTAGTACAAGCATTAATTTTCGACATAGGTAAAATGATAAATGTATTTGATTTATATACGATGTGCACGTTCAATTGCTCACGATTGTGTCTATATGTCAACTGATGAATTGTTTTGTAAGTTTATTCATACGCAATTCCTCAATAACTACCTTCACCTAGCATCTAAAGTTCATGAAGCCTGTTTCTCCCTTTTCCAGACAAAAATATGCACAAATTAAGTTTTTTTTCACAATTTTCAACAATTGGTCGACTATGCACAAAAAAAGTTGTCAATTGGCCTCCAATTTCAAAAAGAAAATATGTAACTAAAAAATTATTTTAAATAAAACATTAAAAAAAAAATTCCTAAGATAGGCCCTCTAAATTCCTCTCTGGGGCCGATAGAGAATTTAGGCCTGTGGCCATGCAATTGTGCTGGTAATTACTCAATTTCTTCCTTTATCAACAACTGCGATTGAAATAGATTATAGTGTACCTACTTGGAACTCAAAACCACACTAATGATGACTACAGCCACTTGGAATATCGCATACAATAACCTCTCACAAATTCCATGTAAAGTTCCATCGCCCATTTAAGGAAATGAATCTTTAGAGTTTATAGCGAATAAACATCCGAGAGAAAATAAGAGAAATTAACCCGTTAAATGACTCCTTACCTTATCCCTCAATTTTTCACAGCACTAGTTGAAAACCAAGTCCTTTTCTGGCCGGGTTTATGGCGGACTGAATCTCCTTCCACGGCTGTCAAAAACATCCCTAGACAAGCACTAGAATATCCCTAGATCAGAGGTATTTTCCCCTAGTATAATTCAATACAATATATATACGGTGCTGTATTTTCTATCGTAATATTCTATATATTTACTTTCAATCATTGTATTTATGAAACCGCAAAACTATGAAATTTAGACAAGCAAAAGGATGAGCCAACTTGTGTTTTGATTTCAACCTGTGCTAAGAAGGATATATTCATGCAGTTATAATCGTATCGAGATTCCCACACAAACAATAATTAACAGAATGTAAATATCTCAATTGTGTGCCTCTAACAACTAGAATGTCCCTCTCTGGGGGCAAATTTCCTACGACAATCAGGGACCTCAACCACATTCTTCGTTTCTCTGGTTAATCTCTCCATTAACTATAAAAGTTGCATTTTGACTAGAATATATTTAGGTAGACAACTGACTTGTATG
>NW_027171222.1:20000-30000 GCF_036898095.1 Palaemon carinicauda
CGTTTGGTGGTTTGGTTTTCGTTTGGTGGTTTGGTTTAGTTGGAGGTTTGGTTTTGGATTGTTTTTAGTTTACTGGTTGAGTTTGGTTTAATTTGGTGGTTTGGTTTGGATTTGGGTTAGGTTTTGGTTTTGGTTTGGTTTTAGTTTGGTGGTTTGGTTAAGTTTTGATTGGGTTTGGGATCGATTTTGGTTTTGTGGTTTGGTTTGGTTTTGTTTGGTTTTAGTTTGGCTTGGTTTGGTTTAGTTTAGGGCTTTGTTTAGTTTTGGTTGTGTTATGGTTTTTGTTTGGTTTTGGTTTGGTTTGTTTCAGTTGGGTTTGTTTTGGTTTGGCATGGGTTTGGTTTTTGGTTTACTTTGGTTTTCGTTTAGGTTTGGTTTTTGGTTTGGTTTGGTTTGGTTTAGTTTGGGTTATGGTGGGTTGGGTTGTCTCGGGTTTAGTTTGGTTTTCATTTTGGTTTTGGCTGGGGTTTTGGTTTTATTAATTGGTTTTAGTTTAGTTTTGATTTCTGTTTGGTTTTAAGTTTGGTCTGGATTGGTTTGAATTAGGTGTTTTTTTTCTTTTTTTTTTTGCTTTGGTTTTGGTTGTACTGTGGGGTTGGTTTGGTATGGTTTGATTTGATTTGGTTCAGTTTGGGTTTTTTGTTTGGTTTGGTTTTGTTTTATATTGGTTTGGTTAGGTTTTGTATTGATTAGGTTTAGTTTGGTTTGTTTTGGTTGGTTGGTTGGTTTTTTGTTTTGTTTTTTGTTTTGTTTTGATTTGTTGGTTAATAGAAGCTTCAAAACAAAACTTTATTACCACACTAAATTAGAATTTCTATTGTCATATGATATATTGCATTCATATATCTAGTTGGCCACGTGGTCACTTTTTAGTATTCCTCCAAACAAAATTCCCGATAATTATAACTATAAACAAGTTTCCAACTCCATCTATTGGCCTCTGAGAGAAGCTTGGTTGTTCTGGTTAACTGCAGGGGAGGAAGGGTGTTAGAAAATTGTCATATTTGCAATTTTCTCCGAAGTTATAGTTTCAAATAGATTTCAGTATTTGCATTTTGAATTAATTTCCTAAACTGTTCTGCTGAATACTTATATTAAGGCTAATATGATTGAACTAACGACATTTTAAGTGAGGCTGACTTTATTTTTCCCCTAAACTAATAATGCATTGGCCCATATAAGCGAAATGAAGACCCTTATTACCAACAGAATACGATGCAATATAAAAATAATAATATAAAAATGGCTTGTATGATTATGTATCACGAATCCTAAATTATATTCTTTATATGAATTTTAAAAATTGGCGTTGATAAACGAGCTCAATAAATCATATTTTCTGTGATTAATCGTATTTTGAGGTTTCATAGGTTGGTACTCCTGACTGCTGCAAGGACACTAAAATAAGTTGTTGGGATGACGTCATCGTAAGTTTTGAGCAGACGAAATAGAAAAAAATAATTTCATACGTTTAATTAGTGGATTAAACGTTGTCTTGACGTATTATTTTATATGTTTACAGTTAAAACGTATCTATTACATCAATAAATATCTGTACAATAAGTAAATATCTAAAATGGTACTCAGTGTACAAGAATTCCTACAAATTTGAACTATTTTCGTCAGTGTCGTACAAACTATTTCAAGCTTCGGTTGGTAATATCTTCAAAGATTTCCCAACTTGTACACAGACAACGGAATGGACAAATAGCTCAAATTATTAATTAGAATTAGAAAGTAACTAGAATTTAATTTATTTCTGAATTCTTCATCAGTGTCTCGCAGGAGGCTTCGTCAATTTACCTAATAAGAAAATAATAAAAACCATTCTACCTTTACATTGAAGATTGTAGCTTTATTTTTATAATAATAATAATAATAATAATAATAATAATAATAATAATAACCTTAAGCACTACACTAATTCTCCTTCATTAAGTAAAAAAAAACTAGAGATATTTGTAAGACAAAAAATATATCAATATTAATAGTTTAGCAAAAATCTATATCTGTAAACATCATCATCTTGTTTCTATGAATAATTTTGAAATGTACCAGAGGTTTTAATATCTTTGTCTGGGATGGTGTGTTTATATAAGGGTTAATATATTGTTTAATATCATCGTCAGTATTATAGGTTAAGGCAGACAGTTCATTGTGTAATTTAACTGTTACATGATCTCACTGTTTAAGATTCATAAAATGTATCAAGTTTAAAATAATGGGTGTTAGATAATACGTTTTACTCTCATATATATATATATATATATATATATATATATATATATATATATATATATATATATATATATATATATATATATGTATATATATACATCCTTTTCTGACCAGGGATAACTTTACGTATTGGAATGTTTTGTGTATCGACATGATCAGCAAAGCTGTGCTAATCAGGCCCACCCATACTAGTAGGTTTGCTATAGGCGATCAGATGATTATATATATATATATATATATATATATATATATATATATATATATATATATATATGTGTGTATGTATGTATGTATGTATGTATATACATACATATATATATATATATATATATATATATATATGTGTGTGTGTGTGTGTGTGTGTGTGTGGAGAAAGAGAGTACCTATTTTACAAAAATACTTGCTATTCATAACACATTCATCTCTTCGAACTTGGACTTGCTAAGGAGAATATCTAAATACAACTACACACTATTATTGCAGCAGACTTGGACTGCAATCAAGGCAATGGATTCAGTGTTGTCCTCTATGATGCCTGTCTGATGTGTCTCTGTTCAATCCCTCTGTATTGAATGGGAACATCAATGATGTGGTTATTGTCTACCTCAATGATAATGTGTATATCATATTTAGGTTCAATTGTATATTTGGGGAACATCTTTAGAAAGCAGCTTGGAATTTTTATATCATCTTGGGCAAATTAAGATCTTTGCTTGGGTAAAAAAGATAGTGATGATAATACCTGGACAGGAAAATTAATGTGCCTATATGAATATGTCATAAAATAACAATTTATATTCGAATATGTACTGTATATATATATATATATATATATATATATATGTATATATATATATACATATATATATATATACAGTATATATATATACATATATATATATATATATATATATATATATATATATATATACAGCACATATGTGTGTATGTATGTATAGGTAGTAGGGTGGCCAGGGCACCAGCCACCCATTAAGATGCTACCGCTAGAGAATTATGGTCTTTTTCGACTGGCCAGACAGTACTACATTGGATCCTTCTCTCTGGTTACGGTTCTTTTTCCCTTTGCCTACACACACACAAACACCGAATAGTCTGGCATATTCTTTATATATTCTCCTCTGTCCTCATACCCTTGACAACACTAAGATTACCAAACAATTCTTCTTCACCTAAGGGGTTAACTACTGCACTACAATTTTTCAGTGAGTACGTTCCTCTTGCTAAGGGTAGAAGAGACTCTAGCTATGGTAAGCAGCTCTTCGAGAAGAAGGACACTCCAAAATCAAACCATTGTTCTCTAGTCTTCGGTAGTGCCATAGCTTCTGTATCATGGTCTTCCATTGTCTTGGGTTAGAGTTCTCTTGCTTGAGGGTACAGTGGACACACTATTCTATCTTATTTCTCTCCCTCTTGATTTGTTAAAGTTTTTATAGTTTAAATAGGAAATATTTATCTTAATATTGTTGCTATTCTTAAAATATTTTTTCCTTATTTGCTTTCCTCACTGGGCTATTTTCCCTGTTGGGGCCCCCGGGCTTATAGCATCCTGCTTTTCCAACTAGGGTTGTAGCTTAGCATTTGATAATAACACTAATAATAATAATAATAATAATAATAACCACAAAAGTAAACCCCTTTAGGTATGGACAAAGCAGACATGCAAGGCCGAAATAAACATCTAATTCATTCCCTTTTTTTCTCGTCAGAAAATAATATCGTATTACCAATGAGCGTCTTTTACCAATATCACAATTAATTAACTTCTCTATGGGCTATATGCACCAGAATATGCTTTTGATTTTCAGGAGGGCATACATATAATAGATAAATAAGTAAATAAATATATATATATATATATATATATATATATATATATATATATATGTATATATATATATATTTATATATATATATGTGTATATATATATATATATATATATATATATATATATATATCTTTTGATAGCTCAGTCGGTAGGGTCGCTGCTGGCATGGTTTCCGGCCCACAGGTGGGGGTTCGAATCGCCACCCGGCCAGAAGCTGTAACCTTAAAATGAATTCCAAGTGGATATATATTGCCAAGATAGAATTCGGTATTAAATGCCATTCGTGGGTGATATTTACATTGATTGAAATCACGTGTGCTTGTGATATATATATATATATATATATATATATATATATATATATATATATATATATATATATATATATATATATGAAGAATAAAATATTCCGCTGCGAAAAATATCAAATCTGTTTGGTCGAAAAGAAAGTTCATCCTAATAAAACGAAGACACCTGCCTCGAAAAAATCATTTGCCCAAAATCAAAAAATTTCTTATTGTCCAAAAAAAGTTACTCCCAGTATTGTCCATACTAAGACGGAGTTTCTGCTGGGACAGAAAAACAACTACCGTAAGAGAGGAAATTGAATCACAATCTTAAAGCTGTTACGATTGCAAACACTTCCGCCTGTAGAAAAGAAACCTTCTTGAAATATCGTAGACGGGAAACGTCTTAATTGCAAAAAAATAAAAATTATTGCTATTAAAAGCTCTTATCACGAAAGAGAAGGACACAAAAATGCACGGACGAAAGCAGAGAGAGAGAGAGAGAGAGAGAGAGAGAGAGAGAGCAGGGAAGGTCACAAAAACGCACGGACGAAAGCAGAGAGAGAGAGAGAGAGAGAGAGAGAGAGAGAGAGAGAGAGAGAGAGAGAGAGAGAGAGAGAGATGCTACAATCCAAATTTAACTGTGTAAAAAATATGAATGAAAATATAATGATCAAATCTTCAACAAGATTATGACCTCTAATTTACGCATGTGAGTAGTCAACTACCGAAGTCAGAATTTCCTCCTAAGAGTGAACTGGAATTTTATTAATTATTATTATTATCCATAAATATATCACATCCAAAAGAGGCAAGATCCTCTCTTCAACCACAAAAAACAAGGAAATAAACGTTGGACAACTACAACCAAATGAAGTTTGATTACAAAATAATTACAGAAGGATAATTGCGTAATTGAAGCTCTTGGATAACACATACACATATATACAGACACACAGACACCACCTCCTCCTCATTTCTCTGACTGGCCAATCCCCCTCCTCCTCTTAATTTCTGTGCTTGGCTAATCCCCCTCCTCCTCTCTACTTGTCTAACCCCTTCCTCCTCCTCCTCTTCATTTCTGTGCTTGGCTAATCCCCCTCCTCCTCTCTACTTGTCTAACCCCTTCCTCCTCCTCCTCTCTCTTCTTGGTCTAGTCCTCCTCTTCCTCTTCTCCTTCCCCCTCTAACTCTATCGAAGAAAAGCAAGCCTGCATAACTAAAGGGTAAAACAGGTAGACCACTGTGGACGATTCCTCATTAGTAAAATGCCTTCAAAATATCGTCGTATGAAGAATGATAACGAACCTAATAGCAACAGAGAACAATTTATAAAGAATAGAAAGCTAGAGGAAGAGAAAGGCGATAATGATACCCTCTTAAGAGAATCTCTTATTATTAAAGTGAACCCGACATATATCTCACGCATGAAGAAAGTCCGAAATACATTACCGATGGTACTAATCAATTCGAGATGGGAAATCGATCGTCGATAAGAAGCAATTCGTTTAGGATGGAAATGATATCGACAAGGGGCTCCCCCAACAATCTAATGGTATCAGTGTGAGACACGATAGAAAAAGCCCTTCCCTTTCCAGAACAGAAGCTCCCAAATACATTTGGGGCACAGGGCTGCCGAAACGTGCAATAAAAAGTAATAGATAATTAATATGAGTGTTTTATTGTTTATTTTCCCTGTGATATCGATATAAAAATGACAATCATTGTAAAGTCTATGAAAGTGTGGATGCTATGGGACTAGGACGCTCGGTGGAGTTCAGCGTTTGATGTTGCCGACTCACTGAAAGACTGATTCTTGAATCAGCGTTGAGGGAATTCATTGCAATTGCCGCACAACAGTTATCTTTTCACCAATTGATTCGTCAGCTCAAGAAAAATCCTCCTCAGTTCAATATAGTGTAACTGACAAACGTTATCAAGTGAGACTTAGAGAGGTGAAACTTGGACTAATCAGCTACACCGCTGAGCGTGGAGTTGCCTAGTGAGGAGAATCCGGCAGCCCTACTGGGGCATCCAGCGCCTTTTTTAACTTCCTATACTGATTAAACTTGAATTCAAATTTAAATCCTGTTCGCTAGGCATATTACCAACATCTTCATAATAAATGGTATATTGTAAAGCCAATCTGCCTACTAAGATATGGACGGACTATCATATGATAAATCCTAAGCGTTGATCATTGTTTCTGATACACACACACAATGATTCGAAACATTAGAAGATCGATCTAAAGATTCACTGTACATTAATTTAAAATCAGGAATGGCCCTCAGCTAATGAGACACCACTAAAAAAAGATCTTATAAAAAGTCTCCACTAGAACCCAAATCTGCGTCCATAAGTCATAGGTGAAGCTCCCAGCTAGGACTACGGCTCTGGGAACTTCATGTGTTATTTGAGCTACACATCTATGACGGAGGGCTTGTATGTTGTTGTAGTTGTTTTTATTTTAATGCAAGGCAGATAGGATCAGTAGTGCTTTCCCTCTTATAGATCAAAGACTACAGCTTCAGCTAGTTATCAGAACCTAGTATGGCTACAGGACCCTCTATCATATTACTGAAGATGAACCGCCAATTTCTACTTTCCCTTTCCAAGATTTGTGACCGAACAAACGATTTTCTATCAGAAATTTTCGAACTTTAATGCTGTTTCAAGCTCTCCAGCTGGCACAGTGCTGGGGAATCTATTCAAACCAATATGACGAAATAAAGAAAAAAAAAACAAGAAAAAGATAAATATTAGCATCAGCACTGGAGACTCGAGAAATATATGAAACGTAATAAAATCTTATGACGAGACTGCGGTGACAGGCGAACCCGTTCGATGATAATGAATAATTGGCGATAATTAGGGAGTGGAATAAGGGCAATTAGGTGGGAAAGATAAGAGCTGGACCCACTATAAGACTCCTAAGTCCTAGTGGGTCTCGGTTAACTAGAGAAAGGAGGCTAATGAAGACAGTGGAGGAATCTAATTTAATTATTTGTTGACAAAGATTCACCAAGTGACAAATTAACTACAATCACAATGGGAATTAAGTGAGAGAGAGAGAGAGAGAGAGAGAGAGAGAGAGAGAGAGAGAGAGAGAGAGAGAGAAAGAGAGAAAAGAAGAAGTAGCAGCGGTAACAAAGAACAAAAATTAAAATATATATCTGAAGACATCCTTTATGAGGGAAAAAAAAAACCTAAAATGAGTTAGACACCCATTGGTCGGCACTAAAAGGACTTCATTTTGCGCTGAAGGGATGTAGGATAAGACAATATGTGGTCAGAACACCAGGACCGGTGCCAGACAATGGCTTCCCCTCCCATCCAAAGGGGGGCGTGACCCCAAACTCCATTCTTTCACATCTAAGGCCAAAGGGTCGACCTTTATCCTCTATTTACACAGTAACGTGCTAAAACATCCCATTTTCTTTTCTACCAAAATTTCGTTCCGGAATTCAAACAACTTTATGATATTCATTACAATTCATATAAAAAAAATAATTTGATTCTTAAATTCCATTTCTTATGGTCATCTAAAGTAATTCAAGAGTAAATTAGCTGATCATATGACGTTAATCAGGTATTAGGCAAGGGTGTGGGTTAACATATAATCAGTGTTATTTCACAGGGGCCTATATCTTTAGCGCAAGGCCTTAGAAAGCACGCACTAGTAAAACATCATTTCGTACCAACAACAATTCTTGGTTTTTTAAAACTTGGATATCTGGGGTAAAACATAGGCTAATTAATATATGAGAGAGAGAGAGAGAGAGAGAGAGAGAGAGAGAGAGAGAGAGAGAGAGAGAGAGAGAGAGAGAGAGAGAGTAGTTCTTTCACGTGTAGAAAGGTGAATCAAACACTTATTGTTAAAAGGAAATTGAAGGCCACTAAGACTCAGAAAAAAATCTTTTCGATCCTTTCTTTAAGATATATATATATATATATATATATATATATATATATATATATATAATATATATATATATATATATATATATATATATATATTATATATGTATATATATATATATATATATATATATATATATACACACACAGTGTATCTATATATATACATATGATATATGATACATATGTCTATAAATGTGTATATATATATATATATATATATATATATATATATATATATATATATATACATCATGTATATATATATATATATATATTATATATATATATATATATATATATATATATATATATACATGTATATATACTAACATATAATATATCTATATATACATAAGATAGATAAACAGTATATGCGTGTGTGTAAGCAGAGTATCCCGTACCAAAATAAGTAATAAATATATTCACTCCCTTAATTATTACTGTGCTTCTAATTGAAGTAACTCCATTTATTGACGCTTACAAGAAAGACAAGGGAAAAAAACTTTAGAGAGAGGCGAGAGAGCGTGCTAGAAATAGGAATGAATGGCGAGCGATTGTGACGCAGTTCCGGTAGGCCCTGCTGCTGCCTCCGATGCCTTAGATGGCCGCGGAGGTAGCAGCAGTAGGGGATTCAACATTGTGAAGCTTCATCTTTGGTGGATAATGTGGGAGGGTGGGCTGTGGCACCCTAGCAGTACCAGCCGAACTCGGTTGAGTCCCTTGTTAGGCTGGGAGGAACGTAGAGAGTAGAGGTCCATTTTTTTTTTTTTTTTTTTTTAATTGTTGATGTTGGCCAACCCCGACCCACACAAAATAAAGAATGCAGTCAAATCAAACAAGTCACATATCCGAAACACACAGACCTATCAAAATCAAAACGAGATATATATAGAGCAGTGAAGCAATCCTGGCCGAGGTCATCCTAGAAAAGGTTTGGTATAAATAACAGGGGAAGGTCTTGAATAGCTTGAGAAATGCGGCCTTTCCGTTCTAGGCGACGGAGGGCATGAGACCAGAGGCCAAATAAGGCTAATCTACAAAATAATAATAATAATAATAATAATGATAACAATAATAATAATAATAATAATGATAATAATAATAATAATAGCAACAACAACAACAACAATGATAATAATGATATTAAAGCACTTAAATTAAATTAAATTAATGAGATATAGTGTTACAAATATGAATCAATTTTTTTTATAAAAAAAAAAAACTAAGGGCAACACTTGAACAGTTTATATTGATATAAAAACATCTTCAAACATTAAATACCATATTTCTAGCAGTGTAAAGAACATTTGTATCCATGAGGCTGACCAAGATTAAATTGTTTATAATGACTACCTTTCAAGTTTGAAATCACTAATCACTTATAAAGATTTTAATTGTATTACTAATTGATGATTTGACGGAGACATACTTTCTTAACTTATTCACTAACCTATTTCACTCAATTTAAAAATACAGTCTACAGTATATAACCATAGCTGCCCTATTTATTTTATACTGAACCCTTTACGATAACAGCGAGGTGTCTGTTAAAAGATACAAGATTTCAAAAATGTGAATCATCCTAAATTTTCTAGTCCCAAAAGCAGTATTATCTATTTCCTTTTTGGTTGTTTCTTACCCCGTAAAATTGGAATACAAAGGGATTAGCAACAAAATTAAAAACCGAGTGTTTCATTACTTGACA
>NW_027171222.1:35000-40000 GCF_036898095.1 Palaemon carinicauda
TTTTTTTTACTTTTCTTATTCAAGAATGATATTGTAAGCAATTAAATGCTGACATGTGGCATCCTTGCGTTAATAACCTTCAATATTTTCTATATTTTCTTTTCTCTCCCTCTCTTACAAACAGTTCCTCTTTAAATATGCTATTCTTATATCTTGGAAGTAACAATGGACATATTTGAATAGACTTGGAATCTTAACAAGCAAGATCGGAAGAGAGAGAGAGAGAGAGAGAGAGAGAGAGAGAGAGAGAGAGAGAGAGAGAGAGAGAGAGAGAGAGAGAGAGAGAGACAAACATCTCTATTTTGGGTATAACCCAGTAAAACAAATGGCTCCCAACCCCTCACTTAGGACTAAAAGGGCACGAAACTCACTTCACCCATTTCGATACTAATTTCAAAACGTTCCAACCACCCTCAAGGTCAAACATTCCAAAAGCCTACCAAATCAAACCACAGTATCATCCAAAATCTATCGTATCCATGAAAGCTCTTCTCAGAGAGAGAGAGAGAGAGAGAGAGAGAGAGAGAGAGAGAGAGTCGCCACTAGTACCAATTACGAAGCCAGCCTGTAGCAGCCTACCCTTGCTGAGGTATTTTGCCCTTACCCTATAACAAGCTTCTTCAAAACCGCTCAACCAACTTGAAGACCTATCCCTAAGCAATGTGGTAAGATGTGTGTGTGTGTGTGTGTGTGTGTGTGTGTGTGAAAGGAGGAAGGAAGAGGAAGGCCTTGGGTACTATATCCTGATTGAAAAACAATCAAATTGATCGAACAATAGAGTTGCACATAGGAAAATAGCATGGGAAGCATATATGAATAAAACGAAGAGAGGAAAGAGGCAAGATTTGCAAAATTGCAAACTGGTGAGGAAAGTGTGAGAAGAGAGTAAGAGAAGAGGAGATAAAGAGGAGGAATGGGGAGGGGTCCCACCCAGATGAGGTGGAAGAAGGGGGGGGGGTGGAGGTGGGTGGGTGGGGGGGGGGGGGTTCAAGAGCTTCTTTTACAACAACAGGTTTTAACAAAGTCTAGACTGGAGTCTTCATAAGAAAATAATGTTAAGAAAGAATTATATACCTTGGGAGACATTTGGATGTTGCATTCAAATATGGAATACAACTGGCAACATCCTTACTTGAAAGTATAACTCCTTTTAGAGTAAAATAACGACATGATTAATAAACTAATTACTTGCTTAATAAAAATAGCACTTCAGTAGCTTAATAAAAATAGCACTTCAGTAGCAATTCTTTAAAACTAGTAAGACTTACGGCAACAATCCTATGTGTGATATGAGAAAACAAAAAAAAACACTCAGATATTAAAAATAGCTTAACACCATAACCGAAGTAAAGTATATTATATGAATGCCTTACTCATCACTTGAAAACTATCCATAAGATCTTTGATATTGCGGATAATATAAATATAAATATCACGAGGACAAAGTAAGAATAAAAGAACAAAACCCATACGATACATATAGCTTTCTTCCAATAATAAACACAGACATACAACTCACATTTTAGAGAGTTCGATTTCCTTCACCTTCGGCGAGAGAGAGAGAGAGAGAGAGAGAGAGAGAGAGAGGAGAGAGAGAGAGAGAGAGAGAGAGATTTCGAGCGCCAGGAGCATTATCTTGAGAGAATAAAAAAACAAATGCTTGTTTTGGATATGGTAACAGAAATAATAATAATGTTAATAATAATAATAGCCTTAGCGGTAAACAATAGCAGTGGAAAAAAATCTGATTCGTAGTAACAATATCATCATTATTGCTATTCTTGTTATAAACTATTACTGTGCTGTTCAACTCTATGAACAAAGTAATTGCTTGTAAATAAAATGCAAATTACGAACACATGGTATATAATTGCTCTAGGTCTTTTACTTTCAAGAGTTGCCACTGTTAGCACTTATGATCTTTTTTAAGGAATTGCCATAGTTAGCACCTGCTTCCTCGTTCTTTTCAGAAGTTGCCACCGTTAGCACTTGATGCCTTCTCACTTTATGAGATGCCAGTGTTAGCGATTACGACTTTCTTTACTAAGCCCATGTTAACACTTAGGGCTTTTCGAGTGACCAATCTTGGCACTCACAGACTTTTTCACTCCTATCTGGAGTTGCCACTACCACCATTTACGACTTTAATGTCTTCTTTTCTCTCTATTTTCCATTATTATTATTACAAGATAAGCTACAACCCTATTGGAATAGCAGGATGCTATAATTAAGGGATCTAACGGGGAAAACAGCAAAGCGAGGGAAGGAAATAACGAAATATATAAACTATATGTAAGAAGTACATACATACATATACCAAGGCAATTCCCCGAATTTTGGAGGGTAGCCGACATCAACAAATGAAACAAAAAACATAAAAAGGGGACCTCTACTCTCTACGTTCCTCCCAGCCTGACAAGGGACTCAACCGAGTTCAGCTGGTACTGCTAGGGTGCCACAGCCCACCCTCCCACATTATCCACCACGGATGAAGCTTCATAATGCTGAATCCCCTACTGCTACTACCTCCGCGGTCATCTAAGGCACCGGAGGAAGCAGCAGGGCCTACCGGAACTGCGTCACAATCGCTCGCCATTCATTCCTATTTCTAGCACGCTCTCTTGCCTCTCTCACATCTATCCTCCTATCACACAGAGCTTTCTTCACTCCATCCATCCATGTCATAAGATCAGTAATAACGTTTGAATTAATGTTATATGTAAAGCATGTAGAGAGATTTATGTCAACCTGTTTAACATAAAAGTATTCGCTGCAAGTTTGAACCTCTGGAGTTCCAGCTATTCAACTGCCTGATTAAGAAGATCTTTCCATAATCTGGTCACAGCTGAAATAAAAAATTTCGAATACTGTGTAGTGTTGAGCCGTATGGTGAAGAAGGCAAAACTGTTAGAATGCAAACCTAGTACTACGTAGAGTCTGGGAAGATCTAAATGCAATGGATGGTCAGAATTATAAAAAGAACTATATGAATTATATAAAGAACTATTGGTAACATATGTTGTCTCCTATCTTCAGAATTTTATTCTAACATATACAAACATGGAAAACGTTGTAAAGTACCTTAACCAAGCGAGCGAAGTTCATCACAGAAAAATGTTTACAGACAAAGACCTGACAATAGAGTCAAATCACAAGGGCTTTTCAAAATATCTGAAGTTACGCAAGGAGACGGTTATTCCCAATGATTTCGTCAAGTTATCAAAGGAAGGATAATGAAATAACTGGGAGAACTTCATAAACTTATCATTTTATAGAGGAAAAAATAAATCTGGCCTGAAACAAGGATTTAAAAATAATGACAGCAAGTATTCAGATAATAAATATTTTTACAGAAGCAAAAATAATGGAAAATCATGATATATGAAAATAATATAAATTAATACCCTAAAGAAAAATTTATTTGGAAAACTAAGAAACATTCACAACTCGTGGCCTTGATGGTAATACTGATTGGCTGAAGAAATAAGAACATGCTTCTCGATAAGACTGGAAAAGCCGGTATTACGGTGCCATTTAATATTCTTTAAAGATAGTACCGCTCGGAAAAAAACATTTGGATACTTCTCTTAATAGCAAAGTACATACATACATATACCAAGGCACTTCCCCCAATTTTGGGGGGTAGCCGACATCAACAAATGAAACAAAAACAAAAAAGGGGACCTCTACTCTCTACGTTCCTCCCAGCCTAACAAGGGACTCATCTCAGAGATAAAGGCGGCAAATAAAGATAAAACCGAACTATTTAACGAAGACCACCAAAAAATAATGAAATGTTCCAAGAAAACAGCCACAAGCAAAATTTTCGGCAGACAAGCGGATGACGAGCGAGACTCAAGACACCCGTAAGGCCACAGGGGAAAAGCTACCAAAGGCTTCAAGATTACGTCATCATATTTGGACTTACAATAAGGAACCAATCACAAAATGTTGAGAGGCTGACGTAAGTATTGTGGAGGTCAAATGAGAGATTAGGAGATGGCGATTGCTGCCATAAATGGGAGGGGCAAAAAATAACGTTGTATGTTAAACTAATTTTGTCAATTTTGTAGAGAAGCGTAAACTTCACACAAAATTACTGCTCTACTTTAGGAAAAGGAGGGGGGAAGGAGGGGGAAGGGGAATGGGGCAGACGAGGAGGAGAGTGAAGTTAGGAGAAGCTAAGGTAGGAGAGAGAGAGAGAGAGAGAGAGAGAGAGAGAGAGAGAGAGAGAGAGATTCTGAACTGCAAGAACAGGGAGGATCCTCTCAAACTTGATGCCATAGCCCAAGCATCACACAGATAAAATAATTTGTACAATAAACACATACGTTGAATTAGTTAAAAAAATCAATTACTTAAAGCCAAAAATAGGGAGAAATGAACTTGAACTATGAAAAACTACAAAAGAAATCTTGAGTCATGAAGTAATAATAATAATTGGGGAAAATTATCAAGCAAGTAAACTGGGGTGTCTTCCACATAGGAGGAATAGAAATTGTTTTTCATATTTTTAAGCGATTTTTTAATAAGATAATGACATTATAACATGTCCATTTCTACTCGCCAAAACGAAAAATACATTTACAGGCCCAATGAATCGGCTTTAGTTTGGATTGGTATTAGTCTGATTTGGTTTTAGTTTGGTTAGGGTTTTGCTTAGTTTTGGCAGAGTTTGGTTTGGTTTTAGTTTGGTTTGATCTGGCTGGGATTCGGTTTGGTTTGGTTTGGTTTTAGTTTTGGTGGTTTGGTTTGGTTTTAGTTTGGATTGGTTCTAGTTTGGTTTGTTTTTAGTTTGGTTTGGTTTTAGTTCTGGTTGGGTTATGGTTTGGTTTGGTTTGATTTATTTCTGGTTGGGGTTTGGATTGGTTTAAGTTTGGTTTGGTTTTAGTTCTGGCTGGGTTTTGGTTTGGTTTGGTTTGGTGTTAGTTTGGTTTGGGTTTAGTTCTGGCTGGGTTTTGGTTTGGTTTGGTTTTAGTTTTGGTTTGGTTTTAGTTTCT
>NW_027171222.1:45000-67500 GCF_036898095.1 Palaemon carinicauda
TCTGGAAAAGGCGAAATATCACAATTAGGATCAATATTTTATTTCCATCTAACCTAACACAAAAAGTCCCCCTTATATAAAAAGAGCAAGTATGTTTGTATATATATATATATATATATATATATATATATATATATATATATATATACGTAAGAATCACAGGAAAAAGTGATGATCAGATGCAGAAGAACCACAGGGAAAATGAAAATACGAAATATACGCTTAAGTCCTGACTAGTTTCGTGATACTTCCTCAGTCCTCTGAAGACGTATCACGAAACTAGTCAGGACTTAAGCGTATATTTCGTATTTTCATTTTCCCTGTGGTTCTTCTGCATCTGATCATCACTTTTTCCTGTGATTCTTACGTATATATATATATATATATATATATATATATATATATATATATATATATATATATATACATATATATATACATATATACATATATATATACATATATATATATATATATATATATATATATATATATATATGTATATATGTATGTATATATATATATATATATGTATATATGTATGTATATATATATATATATATATATATATATATGTATATATATATATATATATATATATATATATACATACATATATATACATACATATATATATATATATATATATAATATATATATATATATATATATATATATATATATATATAGATCTACATGCTGATAACTCAAGTCATTGCCTGGTCCTAATTGGTCCTAGAGTGGGTGAAGAGAGGGCTTGGGTGCTGATCATATGTATACATGATCAGTCTCTAGGGCATTGTCCTGCTTGCTAGGGCAATGTCAATATCCCTTGTCTTTGAACCTTTTAAATTCCCAATTGAATCAACAGCTGCTGAAGACAGACTACAATACGACATTGTTCCTTTGGGTCGTAGTGAGAGATGGTCTCCCTATAGGCCTATAAGGGGTGAGTGACATAAGAAACAAAGGGATTGGGCTTTTAAATTAACATTTATGGCAACCACTGTTAGTTATTATAGTCTTATGATTATACGACTTCAATTAGTAACACTCCGACATCAAACCATTGTTCTCTAGTCTTGGGTAGTGCCATGGCCTCTATACCATGGCCTTGCACTGTCATGGGTTAGAGTTCTCTTGCTTGAGGGTACACTCGGGCACACTATCTTATCTTATTTCTCTTCTTGTTTTGTTAAAAGATTTCATAGATTATATAGGAAATATTTATTCTAATACTGTTACTGTTATTAAAATATTTTATTTTTAATTGTTAATTACTTTTCTTGATTCCTTATTTCCTTTCCTCACTGGGCTATTTTCCCTATTGGAGCCCTGGGTCTTATAGCATTCTGCTTTTCCAACTAGGGTTGTAGCTTAGCAAGTAATAATAATAATAATAATAATAATGATAATAATAATAATGACATTCTTTTGTTCTACGTATATGAGTAAATAAAGAGAAAGTCGTAGAAGCTACAGTATTTGCCCATTTAAGATAAAGTTTCCACTTCCTATATATCAAATACCAAAGGAATTGACTGTACTAAAAGTCAGTCCTAGCATATTTTTCTAATACAATTGGAAGTCCCCATTAGAAAAATTAAAAAAAAAAAAAAAATAATCGAATATACCCTCTAAAGGTCTTTCAAAACTATAATCTTTACATGCGCAAACACATTAGATAATAAAGCTGGAAAATCACTGATATCCAAAATGGCTTGATGTTCACAATAGGCCTAAAAAAAACTACTGCCATTTCTATTGCACGTTAAGAACACTAAAGGAAGTTCTCATGCTGGCTAGTATAAAGTGGGCTCAACCCTTACTAGTAAACCTAACTTTCTTTTACAAACGGAATATGATTTGTTTACGTTTTAGATTTTCAGTAAGTAGACAAAGATAGATTATGATATCGGAAGAGAGAGAGAGAGAGAGAGAGAGGAGAGAGAGAGAGAGAGAGAGAGAGAGAGAGAGAGAGAGAGAATTTATTCTACCCTCTGTCAGTGAATGGCATACATTATTGCATGAAGGCCTTTTTTACTCTCAAACAAGTAAGGCCCAATTCAGTTATTTTATTTAACATATAACTTTCAACGTTTGGGCCAAAGACAAAGACATGTTTGTATGAACGTACTTAACGATAAGGTAAATAAGAGGAAAGACTTATAGTTCAAAGGTTTAAAGGTCTCTCATGAATGGCAGAGTCAAGGGACAGTGACATTACCCTATTAAGCAGGACAATACAATGCCCTAGAGACTGACCATATATACATATGATCAGCGCCCAAGCCTCCCCTCCACCCAAGCTAGGACCAGGGAGGGCCAGGCAGTGGCTGCTGATGACTCAGCAGAGAGATCTATAGGCTCCCCCAAACACACCATCCTTAGTTCACAAGGATGGTGAGGTTGCAGCAAACAAAGAAACTAAGGATTTGATCGGGACTCGAACCCGTGACTGGCAAACACCAGGCAGAGACGTTACCAATCAGACCACTTTAAACACTTTCCAATTAAAGATTGTCTTTCAATACATATGGACTCTCTCTCTCTCTCTCTCTCTCTCTCTCTCTCTCTCTCTCTCTCTCTCTCTCTCTCTCTCTCTCTCTCAAAAGCACAGTAAAAAACATACCCCCTGACATGGAGCTTTTTCAGGAATTCTATAAATACAACAATAAAATATGAAAATAATAATCTAGTATCCCTTGCGCTTTCAAGTTTTTACGTAACAGTTAATCCCTGAAAGTTTCATTACTCTACATTTAAAATTGAAGTCAGGAAGCTGTTCACAAACACACACACACACACAAACAAGGGGTAAAACATAAACCTCCTTCAAACTTCGTTGGCGGAGGTAATCATATTATGCAAAATATCCAAAAATACGTAAATCAACATAAGAAATATTTAATGATTTGCAAAGAAACTAAAATTATAAATGAAATTATAAAAATATCACGTTCAAATGTCATGAGTTTCGAAGTAACAGTTTTAGATAGATCGTAGATCGACGGCCTTTTCACCGACGAAAATTCTATTAACTAATTGCATAATAAATTCATAAATTGCATCCAGATGAATCATATTATGTAAAAGAATCATGAAAAATATAGAAAATTAAGAAAATATAGTAAAAATATGCGTGGAGGAAGAAAATAAGATAATGGGAAAATTGTGATACTGTCGGTGAAAAGACCATTTTGGTAACGGTCTTTTCGCCGACGACTACTCCAAAAATAATTCAAATTTCGAATTCATAAACTGAATGCAGATGAATCATATTATGAAGATGAATATTAAAATATATAGAAAAATAATAGTAAAAGATGGTATAATTAAGCGTGGAGGAAGAAAATGATATAGGCAAAATTGGGAGATTGTCGGTGAAGAGACCATTTATGTTTCGCTATTTGGGTTGGGATGTAGAGTAATGTCTGAAAAGAAAATTATTAAAAGGGCCAAAAACTGACTTTTAGATATTAAGATAAGTAAAACTATCAACGAAATTTTATGAAAAATAGCTTATCGTTGTGTGTTGAGGAAAATTGCCTCAAGTTAACAATGACGTCCATTTAATCCATTTCCCTCTTGAACGTATGGTTTTGAATCTCTCTCTCTCTCTCTCTCTCTCTCTCTCTCTCTCTCTCTCTCTCTCTCTCTCTCTCGAGAGAGAGAGAGAGAGAGAGAGAGAGAGGGGGGAGGGGGGGTTGGCTGATAAACGAAAGTAAAAAAGGGCGTACAGTAAACGACCCTGCTTTGTAAATACTTAATACAGATGCATTTGGTTTAACCCATAACAACGCTGGGGTCTGGAACGGAGCGATAGAATTCTGAATGCACATCAAAGCTTGCGACCACTCTTTGCAGTCTGGTGCAAAAGGGTATAACTCCTTTTATTACGAGACCCATTCTAACCTCTATGGCAACTATTAGAAATGCTGAGCTTTTGGAAAATACATTAATTTCACCATTTCTATTAAATGCTAATTATCATAGATTTCTTCATTATATTAAGGTGTTTATTGCATACTTTAATTAATCAAATATGTTTATCGAAGTCATAACACGAGAAATATTTCGTATTGAGAGAGAGAGAGAGAGAGAGAGAGAGAGAGAGAGAGAGAGAGAGAGAGAGAGAGAGAGAGAGAGAGAGAGAGAGACTGAGAGTACACATTCGAGCTGCCAACTCTCGAGATTGTTATAGCATTAAAAGACGACCAAATGAGAGCTTACTATTTAGCTCACCGCTGAGGCCGGGGAGGACATTCCCAGCCATGGATGCAACGGGGAAAAACTGATATTTCGACAAGTGAACTCCCAGAGATCATAATTACTGCTCAACCGATGAATCTTAATACTGGAATCCACAATCAAGTGTTTAATGAAGTCTTTATCATCTCAATGTTTTCATTCAGTTAGGGTATATATATATATATATATATATATATATATATATATATATATATATATATATATATATGCATATGTATATATATATATATATATACACGTATATATATATATATATATATATATATATATAACATATATATACGTATATATATGTATATATATATATATATATATATATATATATATATATATATATGTAGGATGTTTACATATAATGCACTTTGAAAGTTATTTGTATTCCCGCCATAATCTATTAAAGGCGGGAGATATTGAATTGGGGCAGTCTCGCTGGAGCAAGCGTGCCCTCAACATTGTTATTGCATTGCTGCTCACCATGTATTGAATTGTGAATACATAACTATTGCACATTGCTTGTGTTTGAGTATACCCAACCTGCATACATGGCGCAGTGAGTAGGATTGCAGTGAAGCCTTCAAGATGTCGGGTGCAAGATACTCAACAACACCAAGAAGAGGGACCCTTCGACGGGCTGCACGTGGCCGCATCAATGGTGGGAATGAGGACCTTCTGAATGCAATGGCAAACCTTTTCTTGCAGCAGCGGCAGAGCAGTGGTGCCCCCTCAGGTATGAGGGCAATTATGCCCGACAAATGTTCGTACGAAATGTCACAAGGAGCATTTAGGAAGTGGCGTAGGTCAATGACAGATTGGTTCCAAATTGGCAGGGTTGCAACTGAAGATGCTGTGCTGAGCATTCGTTTGAACTGCGATGATCAGTTGCAAAGGGCATTGGACGCCTGTTATACGGCCGATGAATGGAAAGCCCTTTCTTTACATCAGGCATTGGATGCCGTCCAAGAAGTGACTCAAAAGTCTGTAAATCGTGCAATTCTGTGGGATAAATTTTTCAGTGCACAGCAAGGGCTTATGGAACCCGCGAAGACATATGTACATCGGTGTCAGGAATTGGCTTTAGATTGTGCATTCCGCTGCCCTCAGTGCCAAAATGACATGAGTGACTAGATGCTGACCCACAGGTTAGCCAGTGGTTTAAATAACTGTGGATTGAAACAAGAAATACTCCAGGACTACGAGAAATATAAGTGTCGCCAAAATTCTACAGAAGTGTGAAATATATGAGGCAGCTGAAAGGGACAGTGGGGCAAACAAATTTAACCAGAAACTCATTACCGCCAAGGTGGGGAAGGAATTGCTGCCCTATAATAGTAATGAAATAGAACATAGTGATGTTGCGGCAGTAAAATCGAACTTTCGTCGACAGAAGGATAGTAAGCTGCTCATGTCAGGTAAGAGATGTGATAATTGTGGGCGCATTCATGAGAAAAATAAATCTAGCTGCTATGCAAATGAAGTGTGTTGCCACAACTGTGGTATAAAGGGTCATTTAGCTAGATATTGCAGAAACAAACGTGTGAATAACAAGGCAGCAGGCATTGAAGTCGACCATGATGACGACACTATGTCAGTGACGGCATGCACATTAGTGCAACATTGTGGGGTCCAGCAGGTGACAGCATTGTCGGGAAAACTACCGTATGTACGCGTAAAAATTGAACATAAAATGAGACGTGATGTACCAATGTATGAGGCATTTATTGATGCCATTGCCGATACTGGGGCTGAAGTTTGTATTATGGGGGAAAAGGTTTTGCATCAATTAGGACTGAACGTGAAACAGTTGCATCGTTCGAACGCCAGGGTCAATCATGCAGCCGAAAAACCCATGAGAGTACTGGGTAGTGTGCGTTGTACAATAACATTATGTAGAAATATTGCTCTAAATATAGAGGTGTTAGTAGTGTGCGGTGTCTCTAGGCTATACCTATCTATAGATGTATTAAGTGTTTAGGATTAGTGGATGCGAACTTTCCCCATCATGTTAAGGTAGACGGGATATCAGTAAATAATATTGGTAGGGAACGGCCCAATAGTGTGGATGTCAATGACGTCACCAGTGATGTGAGCAACAACCATGACGTCATAGAGTTGCCGTTCTCCTCTCAGGAGGCCAACGTACCTAAGCTCAAAAGGTGGATTTTGGAGCGTTTCTCTGGTACGGTATTCAATACTAAACGGAATCCTTTACCGGTAATGAAGGGAAAGCCACACCATATCCACCTTCTCCCTGATGCAGTCCCATACGCATGCCATACGCCAATTCCAATTCCCAAACATTGGGAGCAAGAGGTAAAAAAACAGCTGGACGACGATGTAAAACTGGGAATAATCCGCCCCGTTCCTACAGGAACTGCAACCGATTGGTGTGCGCGAATGGTGGTAGTGGCTAAAAGGAATGGAAACCCAAGAAGAACAGTGGATTACCAAAGGCTGAACAAATTTTGCAAAAGAGAAACTCATCACACTTTTACCCCGTTCGACATGGCATCCGGTGTACCTGTACGTTCATACAAAACTGTAATAGATGCCTATTCTGGTTTTCACCAAGTGGAATTAGATGAAGAAAGTCGGCACCTGACTACCTTCATATCCCCATGGGGTAGGTACCAGTATTGTAGGACCCCAATGGGACATGTCTCTGCCTCAGATGCATACTCAAAGCGCTTTGATGATGTAATAGCGGACATTCCGAGAAAATCTAAATGTGTCGATGATGTTCTCCTTTATGATGATACTGTGGAAGGAGCGTTCTATCATACGATAAGTTTTTTGCAAGTATGTGAAGAGAACGGAGTTACCCTCAATCCTGAAAAATTTCAATTTTGCCAACGCGAGGTAGACTTTGTGGGCTATGAATTAGGTTGGGACAATTTCAAGCCAGGTGAGGAAAAGTTGTCTGCAATCAAGAACTTCCCAATGCCAAATCAACCAACCATCACTGACATAAGATCTTGGTTTGGCCTCGTAAACCAATTGGCCCCATTTGTTGCTACCTCTCAACTAATGGAACCCTTTCGAGACCTCCTAAAAAAGTCTACTAGTCGAAAGGTATACTGGGATGAAATGTTACAGGATGCGTTCGAAAAGACTAAAGAAATTTTATGCAATCTGATTGGGGATGGATTGGCCTACTAAGATAAATCCAGGCGAACTGCAGTAATCACTGACTGGTCGCGTGATGGGATGGGATTTCTGGTGTTACAACAACATTGCAGTTGCGAAGAGGATAAAGTCCCATTTTGTTGCAAAGGGGGGTGGAAGCTTGCCCTCTGTGGAAGCAGACATTTAACCTCGGCAGAAGTTAATTATGCAGTCGTTGAAGGAGAGGCTTCCGCCGTGGTATGGTGCTTTCAAAAAGCTAGATTATTCTTACTGGGGTGTCCCAATGTTATCCTTGTTACTGACCACCGTCCGCTAGTCAAAGTGTTTGGGGACAGAGAATTGAAAGACATTGCAAATCCTCGTTTGCTTCGATTAAAGGAAAAAACATTACAATACAGTTTCACAGTAAAATACATCCCTGGGAAGAAAAACTCAGCAGCCGATACTCTTTCGAGATATCCAGTAATCAGAAGCCCAATAAATGCGAGTGACCGTGAGATGGGGGAGGAAGTTGAGAATTCATGTGTTGCAGCACTGATGACGTCGCTGAGTGATGACGTCATAACCCTCGACTGGAATTCTGTTAAAAGGGCTGCTGAAAGCGATGTGGAATATCAGCTACTAAAGAGTATGGTAGCCGCAGGTTCTTGGCCGGTATCGAGAAATCTAGTCGACTCCAGCATTAAGCCGTATTTTAGTGTACGGGATCGACTTGGCATCGTGGACGAACTGGTGGTGTATTCATACGATGACGGGCACATACGTCTGGCAATACCTGTGTCACTACGAGACCAAGTTGTCTCTAACCTACACTCAGGCCACCAAAGTTTTGATTCAATGATTCGTAGGGCACGACAGGCTGTGTATTGGCCTGGGATGGAGGGTCAACTGAAACTCAAGAGGATGCAATGCAGAACATGTGACGTCATCGCTCCGTCCCAACAAAGGGAACCGCTATTGCCTACCCCACCCCCTGAATATCCTTTTCAACAAACGGTCACGGATATGTTTCAAATGTGTGGAAAACAATATCTGGTATATGCAGATAGGCTTACTGGTTGGCTGGAAATTGCCTTCTTTCCAAATGGTGCCACTTCTGCTAAGTTGATTCCCCTCTTCCGACGATACTTCATGCAGTGGGGCGCCCCGGAAGAAATCTCCCTCGATGGTGGCACCAATTTGGTAAGCACTGAGATGGCTAGTTTCCTACAGAAATGGGGGGTTAGGATGAGAATATCCTCAGCCCATTACCCCCAATCCAACGGAAGGGCTGTGTTAAATATATTATTTTTATCTTTTCTTTCCAACTTCAGAATCCTTGTATTCTCGTTTTCTTTATCTTGTTAAATATATTGTTTTTATCTTTTCTTTCCAACTTCAGAATCCTTGTATTCTCGTTTTCTTTATCTTGTTTATTTTTAGTACGAAAAAAGTACTTTGACTTTTTTCATAATCCTTGGTTTTCAACTCTCTTGGAAAATAAAAAGATCTCAAATGTAAAACTTATTATATTTAATAGCTGTAAATACTTTGTGTGCTGGCATTTGAGACCATTTCATAGTATTTAGCCCTTCTTGAATTAGTTAACGAAGTTAACGAGTAGTGGTAAGAATTTTTACCAAGCAGTATCTGCCTAACCCTCCAAGGAAGCAGTTCTCTTGACTAAAGGAAAATGGATTAACTCGACCTTCGTTAGAAACTTGCCAACTAATGTGTGATTATTACTAATGAACTCTTTTCACTTGAAGGACTTTTATTGCTGTGAAATAATGAAGTGCTAAGTACCACCAGTTTCACCAAAGTGCAATGGAGAGACGAGGGCATGATTCTCCAAGGGAGTGAGTTTTCAGAGGAACCATATAATGTTTTGTGTAGCAGCATGGAAGAGAGGCCAAGACGGGGATACTATTTCCCTACCATAGTCTTTGGCATCCACCACATACTGCTGGATTACTTCAGAGGGTTTCAACTCCGTGGATTTATATCGAGCAAGCAGGCGCTTGATAACTTTGAGGTAGGTCTCGGTAAATGTTGGCACACTTTACGAGATTTAAAGTTATTGAATGAATAATTTTAGCGCCGAGTCATTAATCCCGTAAAAAATAAAACTTGTAACCAGAAAAAATTTACTCTTGTTAATATTTTGCTTTGCCATTTATCATATCTTTTGAGATCTTTTTATTGAATCTTACTCTGAACTTTAAGTCGCTTGCATAGGCAATAATTTCATGTACAATTTTCTGATAGACGTATCATATCTTTTATAGGCTATGCACAGTGTCATCATGGTAATGGTATTGCTCGACGAATCTTATAAACTTTTCACTGGTTATAAGCGATTCGGAGTGTGGAGGTTAGGTAACTAGTGCCAGAGTTACCTAGATATCGGGGCAGCATCAAGTGTCATTAATATTAATTTATATTCTGCATAATATTATGCTTTAAATTTATTGTATGTTCAATAATAAATTCAATGTTCACTTTGATGTTTGTTTTCTCATCATTTTTTACAACCTTCATATAAGTTTTTCCGAATAAGGGCAGAGGCAGCAGTACGTACAGCAAAGAGAACCATTCAAGATAACACAAGAAGCGACGGAAGCCTCGACACATAGTTTTGCAAGAGCCATTTTGCAATATAGAAATACGCCCCTAAGAGACATCGATAAATCGCCGGCACAGTTAGCCATGGGACGACAACTCAGGGACTCAGTCCCCATGATTAAAAGCTATCATAAGATAACAGAACAGTGGGCAGACATTATGATAGACAGAGAGGAGAAGATGGGTAAACACCTGAGAAATGTCAAGTTCCGTCATGATTCTAGTGCAAAGAGACTCCGCCCCTTTCAAGCGGGTACCACAGTAGCAGTGCAAAATGTTGTCTCTAAGGCCTGGGATCGTATTGCAAAAGTCGTTGAAATGAAAGGAGACATCCAATATGTCATAAAACTAGATGGTAGTGGAAGAATATCAACGAGAAACAGAAAACATCTTCGGGAAATAAGAGTGCAGGATTTCCCCCCACCTACTCGTTCACTTTCCCCCGCTGACTTGTGTGCCGACCCCCAACCCAGAAGAGGGACCAGGAAAATAAATCCTCAGAGTTGGCATGAAGACTATATTTCATGATTTTTCATTTATGTACAATTTGGTTTCTCTTTAATTATGCACAATTTGATATTTTTTTTTGTACTGAATATGTGACCAGTTTGTAATAATTTGATAATTTCATGCAACTAAATGTCGTCTTACTTTGCAATGAGCACGTAATCGCGCTCCACTTATATGATTTGTGTTATCTTTTATATAACACCATTTTGTCATCAGTATGCCTTATACTTCTCTTGCTGTATGATTACTTGATAAACCCTCAATTTCATGAAAATGTAATACATTTATTTTAGAGAGGGGATGTAGGATGTTTACATATAATGCACTTTGAAAGTTATTTGTATTCCCGCCATAATCTATTAAAGGCGGGAGATATTGAATTGGGGCAGTCTCGCTGGAGCAAGCGTGCCCTCAACATTGTTATTGCATTGCTGCTCACCATGTATTGAATTGTGAATACATAACTAATGCACATTGCTTGTGTTTGAGTATACCCATATATATATATATATATATATATATATATATATATATATATATATATATATATATACATATATATATATATATATATATATATATATATATATATGTGTGTGTGTGTGTGTGTATACACGCTTACATATGATGTCAAACACAAGAATGAAAATAATATTTCAACACTGGAGAAGAGACAAAGCATTAAAATCCGGGTGCCTCAAATGGTCTGTCTGATGTGATCAATGAGATTTGGTCCCTATGGAGACCCAAGGCACATCGTACCGGGGTAATAAAAATCTCCACAGTTCATTCTTCTTCTTCTTCTTATTACCGCTTAGAACGAAATATAGTCCACATTCTAAAACCCTCTGTAGATTCTTTGAAATATTAGAAACTACAAAGGATCTTGAAACTAATTTCATTTCCAATTAATTTCTTAAATAAGTAATTGCAACTTTAATTACTCGAAATGAAGTCTTATATAATATCAGTAAAAATGTTAATCAAATTTGTATAATATTGACTACGTGTTAGATGTTAAAAGCTACATAAAATCGATATAGTACCCGTTTTTATTCGTGTTAAAATCTCTCTCTCTCTCTCTCTCTCTCTCTCTCTCTCTCTCTCTCTCTCTCAACCAAGAAGCTTCCTGCCATGCCGGAGGGACTGGTGACAAATGCCCCCCTCCCTCCCACCCCCCCCCCCCACACACTCTTAAAATATCAAGGCTTCAAAACTTTGAACAGATCATAGGATGGAGTTCTAGCTATTTCTACAATAGGTCATTTACAATTGAGAGAGAGAGAGAGAGAGAGAGAGAGAGAGAGAGAGAGAGAGAGAGAGAGAGAGAGAGAGAATTTATATCACTCCTACACTCATTGATTTACACCGGCTGCCTACTAAAGCAAGAATTGAGTTTAAAATATTTACAATAACCCAACAAGTTACCAGAACCAGACGTCCTAAATATCTAAGAGAATTGCTACATATTGTGCAGCCAAAAAATTGTGTTGACACGAAAATAGTTAACGATGGTTTCAAACTATTTGAACCTAGATATATATCTACTGTAGGATCTAGAGCCTTTAAATATGCGGCCCTAAGACTATAAAATAATCTGCCCCTAGATATCAGAAAGACTGAATATATTATTAAGGGTTTCATGAGGAAACTGAAGACTTTTTTTCCTCTAAGTGCTTCGAAAATGTAGATTAGACAATAAACGAGCAACATGTGGTGTGAAATGCAGAATGCCTTGGAATGCATATAAAAAATAAAAGACTGAGGGTGCTGTAGAGAGTAGAGGTCCATAGTGTGATAGGACCAGAAAAGCAGCCCTTAATTAAAGTAAAATAACTACACCACCATCACTTAGAAAAAAAGAGTAAATTAATAACTTAAATATATATGTTATTTCAGTTCGAGACTGCTGGAACTTCTTTCATTTTATGAACGGTAAAATGTATTCGCCTTTGAAAATCTCAGCACTGACTATTTAACCATCAATCGTTGGACTATCACGGCTGACTGACTGATTGAGATTTCTCTAGCATCGTGACAGTCTCATAAATGTACATCAGATATAACGAGAACTCGAGGGATAAACACAAGCTTAATATTCCTAAAACAACTTCGTACAATTCTCGATAAATTATCGTTTTTAAACTGTTGTTGTCAAATCGCAAACATAAACAGGGCTGATTCTAAGAGCAAGTGTGTATGGCGTTGCATTTTAAATGGTTACGTTTACATGATTATTTCCATATTGTCCTCCATGACATAATTATCTAACCAAAAAATATGAAAAGTAGGATATTCGGATATATAGAAAATACGCTGTGTAATAATAATAGCCTTACACCCCTACTCTGAGCAGCCAGTTAAAAGACACCCCCCAACCTCACCCCAACTGTGAGCAACAATGGTGGGGGTGACGGGGTGATAAATATAGCTCTTTAAAAGGTCATTGGTCACATGACCTACACTGAAATTGATATCAACAGAGCGGAACTCTTTAATAGACAAAAAGGTCAACTTAGTTCTCGACCTTTTTAGACTGATTTTGGTTGTTTTGCTTGCCTGTGACCTTGACTGCACCTCCAGCCCACTATTCTATCATTTTATTATTATTATTACTTGCTAAACTACAACCCTAGTTGGAAATGCAGGATGCTATAAGCCCAGGGGCTCCAACAGGGAAAATAGCACAATGAGGAAAGGAAAAAAAGGAAACTACAAGGTAATTAACAATTAAAATAATTTGAGAACAATAACAGCATTAGAATAAATATTTCATATATAAACTATAAAAACTTTAAAAAAACAAGAGGAAGAGAAATAAGGTAGAATAGTGTGCTAGAGTCTACCCTCAAGCAAGAGAACTCTACCCAAAGACAGGGAAAAACGATGGTACAGAGGTTATGGCACTGTTCAAGACCAGTGGTTTTAAGGTTTTTTGAAAAGTTTGTAGTGCATCTATGAAAAATCTATTTGATGTTAATGTTATTAAAATATCTCGTATCAATCGTTCATTGCTTCTCTTGTAGTTTGTCCTTATTTCATTTCCTCACTGGGCTATTTTTCCTTGTCAGGACCCCTTGGGTTTATATCATCTTGCTTTTCCAACTGGCGATGTAACTTAACTAGTAATAATAGCAAGATGATTCTATAGAGATCACGAGCCAAACTATTTAGCAATGAAGCATAAAGCTATGTATCTGGTCATTCCTAAGCCAATCTTATGTGGTGGCCTCAAGCTTGTTAGTTCCTTTGGTCGCTGCAACCTCACCATCCTTGTGAGCTAAGGATGGTGGCTTTGAGGGAGCCTATAGGTCTACCTGCTGAGACATCAGCAGCCATTGCGTGGCCTTCCTCGGTCATAGTTTGGGTGGAGAGGGAGCTTGGGTGCTGATCATATGTATACATGGTCAGTCTCTAGAGCATGTCCTGCTTGCTTGGGCAATGCCAATATCCCTTGTCTATGAACCTTTAAATGCCCAATTGAATCAACAGCTGCTAAAGAGAGACTACAGTACGACATTGTTCCTTTGGGTCGTAGTGAGATGGTCTCCCTATAGGCCTATAAGGGGTGAGTGACATAAGAAACAAAGGGATTAAGATGAAGCAAAGCTTTGGGATTTTAAATGAACACTTATGGCAACCACTGTTGGTGATTATAGTCTTATGATTACACGACTTCAATTAGTAACACTCTGAAACCAAACCATTGTTCTCTAGTCTTAAGTAGTGCCATGGCCTCTGTACCATGGCCTTGCACTGTCATGGATTAGAGTTCTCTTGCTTGAGGGTACACTCGGGCACACACTTCTATCTTATTTCTCTTCTTGTTTTGTTAAAGATTTTGTAGATTATATAGGAAATATTTATTCTAATACTGTTACTGATATCAAAATATTTTATTTTTAATTGTTTATTACTTTTATTGTGGTTTCCTTATTTCCTTTCCTCACTGGGCTATTTTCCCTATACTCTACGTATATGACTAAATAAAGGGAAAGTCGTAGAAGCTGCAGTATTTCCCCATTTAAGATAAATTTTCCAATTCCTATATATTAAATACTAAAGGAATTGACTGTACTATTAGTTTAAAGGTTTAAAGGCCACTCGTGAATAGCTGAGACAAGGGACAGTGACATTGCCCTATCGAGCAGGACAATGCCCTAGAGACTGACCATATATACATATGATCAGCGCCCAAGAAAACAATGGCTGCTGATGACCCAGCAGATAAGACCTATAGGCTCTCCCAAATCCCCCATTCCTAAGCTCAGAAGGATAGTAAGGTTGCAGCAACCAAAAAACTAACAAGTTTGAACGGGACTCAAACCATAGTCTGGCGTTTATCAGTCAGGGACATTACCAGGCTTAGAATATTTGTCTATTTTAATACAATTAAAAGTTTCCATTAGTAAAATTTCCCTCAGATAAATGAAGAGAAAAGTTTGTTCAAAATTGTATAATCTACTTTACTCTATGATTAAAATTGTGGGCAGGAAGGTGTTCACAAACAAACAAAACACAAACAGGAGGTAAAACATAACCACCTTCCAGCTTCGGTGTGCAAGATATCCACAATTGCGTAAACTAACATAAGAGTAGAGCACAGACCTCCGCCCCGGAAACTTATTTCTCGACCTGTTGCTAGACCTTGACCTTTGACCTTAACATGTAATTAATTGGCGTGGATTTTAATACACTCAAATATGAACCAAGTTTAAAGTCTCTGTGACAACAATGTCCAAACTTATGGCTGATTACGTGAATTGGACATTTTACTTGACAGTGACCTTGATCTGTAACCTTGACCTTCCAAAATTGAATCATTTCCAGATTTTTACATAAGAGTTAATCCCTGCAAGTTTCGTTATTCTACGATTAAAATTGTGGCCAGGAAGGTGTTCACTAATACACACACAGAGTAAAACTTAACCTCCTTCCAACTTCGTTGACGGTGGTCTTGCCTGTTAATATCAACGAAGTCTAATTTAGAATTATCTTGAATTGTTTAAATATCCTTCATTCCTTACAATAATCAGAACTTTGTTTAATGTTTAAGTTGTATTTTTGGTCATTTTGATTTGATTATACATAAATCAAGTCGAACGTAGAGAAGGGATGGTAACCACACGACGTGAGAGAGAGAGAGAGAGAGAGAGAGAGAGAGAGAGAGAGAGAGAGAGAGAGAGAGAGAGAGAGAGAGCATGAACAATAATTCCTAATAACAAATGTATGGTATACACAAGAGAACCCTGATGAAAAGAAGTTCGCTATTTCTTCAATTTCTTAACAACTGACAACTTGATTTCTACTGAGCCTAAAATACTAAGTCTACACAACACGAGAATTGTTGATATCTACGTCATCACCCAGTCAGTATTGGCACTAACATTAAAAGAACAAAAACTCATTTAATATAATATATTATTATTTACAAATATAGAATATTTAATATCTCAACATTAAATCGTTTTAAAAATCTATTTGGTTATTGACCGAGAGTGTTATTCAAAATCAGACTCTGGGAAAAAGGTGGTATTATTGTGAAAGTACATTGCTTTGAAATATACTCTTACCTTTATATACTGTTGGATTATGAATCTAGACTATATTTCCTGTCGTTTGGACTCTCTCTAGCCATTCACCAGCGCTCTCTATGAAATGCAAACAGTCTGGAAAAATGGAAAAATATATATTAGGATGAAGTACGAAACTGATAACATGTAGAATTTTTTAATAATAACCCACTTAATATAAGAAGGGAGACTTGTGATAGATTCGGCAGTTGTAACTGAGGACACAAAATGATGATTCAACTCTCCTCTATTAAAGTGTATATATGAGAAATAAGACTTAGGGGTCCCAGATCATGCAGAAACCTTTTGTGTGGAGTGGGGCCACATCAGCACATTAAATCAAGTAGGTAGTAGGTTGGCCAGGGCACCAGCCGACCGTTGAGATACTACCACTAGAGAGGTATTGGATCCTTTGACTAGCCAGACAGTAATGCATTGGATCCCTCTCTCTGATCACGGCTTATTTTTTCTTTGCCTACACTTACACAGAATAGTTTGGCCTATTCTTTACATATTCTCGTCTTTCCTCATACATCTGACAACAATGAGATACTTAACACATCTTCACCCAAGGGGTTAATTACTGTACTGTAATTTGTTCAGTGTACTTTCCTCTTGGTAAGGGTAGAAGAGACTCTTTAGCTGTGGTAAGCAGCTCTTCTAGGAGAAGGACACTCCAAAATTAAACCACTGTTCTCTAGTCTTGGGTAGTGCCATAGCCTCTGTACCATGGTCTTCCACTGTCTTGGGTTGGAGTTCTCTTGCTTGAGGGTACACTCAGGCACACTATTCTATCTTATTTTTTTTTTCTTCCTCTTGTTTTTTTGAAATGGTGTGTTGGGCAGGCTTAATAGAAGGGCCATGGATGCCTGGTGGTTTATCAAGAGGTTGTCTTTTCCTTTTTCTGATTATTTTTCTTCTCAAAACCATCCTTACTGTCCTCCCTTCAGTTGAAGTGGCTATCCTGGAGGGTATTTAGCCTTGCATGGTGTATCGGCTCCTCCATGTTGACCAGTTTTTCCGACTTTTTACTATAGTCTATGGGTATCATCAATCACTTTGTTCATAATTCTGTACGTATTGCTTTTGTTATAATTCTTGTTAATCTAGTTTTTAAGTATGCTGTCTCTTTTTTATTTCTATTAATTCTTATGCTGTCTGGAGACATTGAGCGAAATCCGGGACCAGTACGTCCTAGATTTCGTCAATGTCGTCTTCTGTATTGCAATATTCGTGGTCTTCATACAAATATCCAGGACCTTACAGTTGCGTCCAGACAGTATGATATTCTGTTGTGCTCAGAAACTTTGGTTTCTAATATGAGGCACTCATCTGAGCTCCTTATAACTGGTTTTAAGAAGCCAATAATGTTGAAACGTGATGCCATCCCTAGGGCCAGGGGAATGGCGGTGTATATTAGGACCGAGTACCCTGCTTCTCATAAGTCCTGCTATCAATGTGGATGTCATGAGATTCAGGTAATAAAAGTTTGTGGCAGGCATAACAACTTTTATTTGTGTTCGATCTACCGGAATCCAGACATAGATGATTCTATCTTCGATTGTCTTCTTACCATTATGGCTAAGATAAAAGAAGATGATAGAAAGGCTTCTTTTGTCTTTGTTGGTGATTTTAATGCTCACCATAGGGAGTGGTTAAGTTCTATCTCTCCTACCGATCGCCATGGCTTAAGAGCTTTAGACTTTGCCTCTGAATCAGGCTGTGAGCAAATCATAAATGAAGCTACTCACAGGTCTGGTAATTGCTTGGACCTCGTATACACTGACTCCCCTGGCGTTATAACTAGTAAGGTTGGTTCTCCAGTCGGGACATCTGATCATGCCTTGATTTCATTATTAGTGAAGACTGAGCAGCCTGTCCCTGATATATCATATTCTTGTAAAATTTATATGAAATCCTAAGCAGACTGGAATGGGATTTTACATGATCTTTTGTGCTTGAATTGGTCACAATTATATAATAGTGTAGATCCTGTTGTCCCTTTGAATGAGAATCTAGTCAACATAATTGATAGGCGTATCCCTTCTCGTGTGCTAAGGTATCGAGTGAAGGACAAACTGTGGTTCAATGATGATTGTAGACGTGCTTATTTGGAGAAACAGGAGGCCTATCATCTTTGGAAGGGGAACAGATCAGATTTGACCTGGAACAACTATACTCAGCTTCGAGCTTTTGCTCAGAGAGTTTATGCCTCAACTGAAAAGGAGTACAATTTAACCATAAAAGAAACACTTTCTGGTACAACTCAGGAACATAAATGGTGGTCTACCCTTAAATCTGCACTCTTTGGTGTAGATGCAACAGTTCCTCCTTTACTTAAACCAGATGGCTCAGTCTCTTACTGTCCAAAGGAAAAGGCAACCCTTTTGGCTGATGTTTTTGACAGTAAACAGAGTAATGAAAAACTTGAACTTCCTCATTCCTGTTTTCCTGAGGCTAAACTAACTAGTTCAGCTTTTCGATCTCGTGAGATTAAAGCTCTGTTGATGGACCTTGATACTTATGGAGGTGTAGACCCAAATGGTATTTTTCCTTTGTTTTTTATAAAGACAGCAGATTTCTTAGCTCCAAAGTTATCTTATTTTGCGCAAGTTAGCAAGAAGAGGAGCTTTTAGCACTAGTTGGAGAATTGGTAATGTTACTCCTCTATGTAAATGTGTTTGTGGTAGCTCAAGTCCCACTGATTACCGCCCAATTTCCATAACTCCCATATTATCTAAAGTTTTTGAACGTCTTCTGGCAAAACGTCTTAATAGGTTTGCTGAAGGTAATCATCTATTCCCTAGTTTGCAATTTGGTTTTCGTAAAGGCCTTGGAGCATGTGATGCCCTTCTTACAATCTCCAATGCTGTACAGAAATCCCTTGATTGTGGTCGGGAAGTTCGTATGATTGGCCTTGATTTTAGTGCTGCCTTTGACCGTGTTAATCATGAGGCCCTTGTTTTCAAACTGAAACAGTTGGGAGTGGGTGGGTCGTTTCTTAGCATTATTATTGATTTTTTAAGTAATAGATCTCAAAGAGTTGTTGTTGATGGGCACCAAAGTGATTATAGGAATGTGATATCCGGTGTTCCACAGGGTAGTGTTCTTGGCCCATTACTTTTCATACTATATACACATGACATGTGGTTTGGCCTAGAAAACAAGCTTGTTGCATATGCAGATGATGCTACTCTCTTTGCATCAATTCCATCCCCTGAATGTAGATCTAGGGTTGGTGAATCCCTTAATAGAGATTTAGCTAGAATTAGTGCATGGTGCAAATTATGGGGTATGAAGTTGAATCCTAACAAAACTCAAAGTATGATTGTAAGTAGGTCAAGGACGGTGGCTCCTCAACATCCGGATCTCAGTATTGATAATGTTTCTTTAAATATGTATGACTCTTTCAAAATTCTAGGTGTGATTCTCGACAGTAAATTTACTTTTGAGAAACATATAAGGTCTGTGTCTTCTTCAATTGCACAAAAAATAGGCTTATTGAGAAAGTCTTTCAAGATTTTCGGTGATCAATCTATTCTGAAGAAGTGTTTTAATTCTTTCATTCTACCTTGTTTTGAGTATTGTTCTCCTGTTTGGTCTTCAGCTGCTGATTCTCATCTTAATTTGTTGGACAGAAACTTACGGTCTATTAAATTTCTTATTCCTGATCTAGATATTAATCTCTGGCACCGTCGTTCAATTAGTTCATTATGCATGTTGCATAAGATTTTTCATAACTCTGACCATCCTTTACATTCAGATCTCCCTGGACAATTCTATCCTGTTCGTAATACTAGGCAGGCAGTTAATTCTAATAGCCAGGCCTTCTCCATCACGAGACTCAATACTACGCAGTACTCTAGAAGTTTTATTCCAGCTGTTACCAAGTTGTGGAATGATCTTCCTAATCGGGTGGTTGAATCAGTAGAACTTCAAAAGTTCAAAGTTGGAGCAAATGCTTTTTTGTTGACCAGGCGGACATAGTCTTTTTATAGTTTATTTATGACATATTTGTTTTTGATGCTGTTAATAGTTTATATATGACATGTCTGTTTTGACGTTGTTACTGTTTTTAGAATGATTTATTGTTAATTTGTTCTCTTCATTTATTTATTTCCTTATTTCCTTTCCTCGCTGGGCTATTTTTCCCTGTTGGAGCCCCTGGGCTTATATCATCTTGCTTTTCCAACTAGGGTTGTAGCTTGGATAGTAATAATAATAATAATAATAATAATAAATATTTAAGTGGGAAGACACTATTCGTTTGTAAGTACACTTAATTAACAACCCGAGATTCTCCTGAATAAATATGTCTTCGGTACTCTTACTAAACAAATATACTGACGCGTGTATAAATGAAATTTTTGTACAATCAAATTCAAAAGTCTCCCGACATACATTGTCCGTGATCCCAACGCATTCTCTACTTAAGGTTGGTAATGGATTGGGACATGGTGAATGTGACTGTACAACGGGCAATAAGGCCAAGTCAAGAAGCTTCTATACCACTTATTAACATAAATAAAAGACGGAATTCTGTGGAAGTCTGACTGTGAAGCAAATGGCAGGTGGTCCTATAGACGAGGAGGATTGTTATTTTCCATGTAAAACTTGAACCAGAAATCAATGTTATTTGCTTGGAAGGGAAAGTGGTGTGGCACAATTCAAGTTCTTAAAATGAAGAAGAACTCGTAACGTGTATAAAGAATAGGGATATCACCAAACAGTCTAATATTACCCCTAAGTGAAAGATATTGGCAAGTTTCGGTACAGAATAAAATTGATAATCAATGGGTTCGCTTATTCTAGTTTATTGAAATAAAGGGTATGAAAAGACACTTCTCAAGACATTAATATTTTCCTCTGAGAGAGAGAGAGAGAGAGAGAGAGAGAGAGAGAGAGAGAGAGAGAGAGAGAGAGAGAGAAATTGCCATTGACCTTCGGTTGTATCTACGACCTGTTAAGAACACAGGCGACACAGGGCACTTATTTCCTAACTTAATTCTCTACAAATATACGTAACTTATTTCAACATCACAAGGGAGTAAATATTAACCTTATTCTACGAAACGAGTGATGATAAAGTTCATATTTCACTTTATTTGAATCACAACAGTTTAAAATACGTTCTTTTTTTTCAGCGTGAACACTTGCAAAGCAAATGCGTAAAAATTTGGAGCCATTCATAAATCAGGATCTTGAAAAGCGATTGTAGCTTGCACCAGATGACTATGGTTCGTCTCAAGTCTTAAAGATTAAAGCACCATTAAAACTCCATCTTAACCAACAGATTTTTAACGAATACAAAAACATTGTTCACCTCAAGTTTAATATTTCCTTTGACAAATGATCTTATAAAATAAGTAAGTCAACATAAATCCAGGGGCATTTATTACAAAATCCTGGGCAAATACCACAAAATCCTGGTGATTTACCACAAAATCCTGGCGATTTACCACAAAATCATTAAGGATTTATCTCCGAATCCCGTGTGGGGATTGACCCCCAAAATCTGTGGGAAGATTTGCACAAAATTCCTTGGGGATTTATCCCTGAATCTGGTAGGATTTAACCACAAATCCTGGGGCAATTTAATCATAAGGAGAATTTAAATCCGAATCTTTAGGATTTAACTCCGAATTCTTGGGGGAATTTAACAACGATTCCTGGGAGATTTAGCCATGAATCCTCGGGGGATTTATCAACAAATTCTGGAGGGTTTAACCACGAATTATGGGGATTTACCCACGATTCCTAAGGGAATTTAACTAGGAATCCTTGAGGTTTTAACCACAAGTTCTGGGGATTTGACCACGAATCCTATGGAGTTTTAACCATAAAACCTGGGATATTTAACCACGAATTCTTCGGGGATTTAATCACGAATCTTAAGGATATTTATCCACGAATTCTAGGGATTTAACCACAAATTCTGGAAGGATTTAACCACGAAATCTGGAGTGATTTAACCACAAATTCTGAAGGGATTTAACCACAAATTCTGAAGGGATTTAACCATAAATTCTGGAGGGATTTAACCCTGAACCTTATGGAGATTTAACCACGAATCTTAAGGAGATTTAACCACGAATCCTTGGGGGTTAAATCCCGACTCCTAGGGTAAGATTATTTACACGTTAAAAAAATAATAATATTGCAAAAACCCTTCTTTGACATCACGAAATTTAACAGGTTAAAATATCGGTTTACAAGACCAGGCTCTCCATATACTGCTAAATTATTCAAAGCTGTTGTTTTCCTCTATTACTTTTCCATAATCTAAAACAATTCGACACATGGGAAATACGTTAGAGTTATAAAAAAAAACTATAGAACTATATAAAAAGAAAAAAAAAAATAGCCGGGTCTCCTCTTGTAAACGACCTGGAACTAACATCAATATAGTTAACCAAAC
>NW_027171222.1:72500-166930 GCF_036898095.1 Palaemon carinicauda
AAAATGAAATTACTTTCTTCGTCTGCTTTGTAAAGACTTAACATTCCATATCTCCTTATCAAGAAGAATGAACGAATAGGCTATAAATTGAGTAGTGTGGGGGGGGGGGGTGATGGTTACTGGCACTACCATCCTACCACCCCTTCCTCACCAACACCCCAATGACAGATGATTGACAGCTCTTGGACAAATCGTGGGAAGGTTTGAGACAATAATATTCCCCCCGAGAGGACTTGGAAGAAAGAACATAGAGAAATGCAAAGATTGGGACCAATGGTAAAGTTATGAAAAAGAGGCAAGCAGAGGCTTAGGGCAGGCTTTTCTTCCAAGTTATATATATATATATATATATATATATATATATATATATATATATATATATATATATATATATATATATACACACACACACATATATATATATATATTATATATGTATACATTTATTTATATTAATCAGTAATCACTTGCTAAAGACATATTTCTGTCGAAACACAGCTGTAGTAACAGAATAAATGAAAAAAAAAATGAAGTATCTGTAACCACAGGCTTACATCTGAGAATCAGAGAAAATACGAGAATTTCTCTAGGAAACTCATTGATGCCACTTATACAGGCACCCACGTACGAACACACACACACATAAAAAACAACCCCAAAATGAGGTACATAACCCAATACTTATAACACCATTTTCAGGATAAAGGTCAAACAAGAGATAGTTGAATGACGCTAAGAAATGTATTAAACTTATAACTGTTTTGAATATTAATACATACAATGAAACACTTATTTCTCGACATTTTGCTGGACCTTGACCTTTGACCTTAATATGTATTAATTGGTGTAGATTTTCATACACTCAAAGACGAACCAAGTTTGAAGTCTCTGTGACAATGATGTCCAAAGTTATGGATGATTGGTGAATTGGACATTTTGCTTGACTTGTGACCTTGACCTTCCAAAATTTAATCATTTCTAGCTTTTTACATACAGTTAATCCATGCAAGTTTCATTATTCTACCATCAAAATTATGGACAGGAAGCAGTTCACACAACAAACCCACATACAAACAAACACACAAACAGGGGGAAAACATAACCTTCCAACTTCGTTGGCGGAGTTAATAATGTATAAAAAAACAAATGAATATTATACAAAAATACATAAAATAACAGACAAGGAATAACAAAACTGACTCAGTAGAATTTCCACTGTCCCAGACGAATGTGACGGAAGGCGAGAGTAAAGTAGATGGTGTCAGAGAATCCTGGGAAATGAAATCAGAAAAAGTGACAGGGCTGGACTGGCCATTAAGCACGTGTCATTCATGCGTTGTTAGGCGAACTTTAGATTTGCAGACAGAACGAAGCAAAATCTATTTGATGAAAAAGGGAATAAAAACGGTTGGAAACTCATGAATAAAACCAGTGTTCACATTGGCACCACTTCGTACCACTTCATGTCTTAACCCTGTTAATTAAAATGCCCCATTTGACTCCACTCACAGCTTGTTCCAGCAAGCCAGTTGAAACTTAGTTGCTTCCTATACTGTTAAGGTGAGCTATATTACAACCCAGTGCGTCCTGCTACTATCATCCTATAATGTTCTAGCCCAAGGCACGAGGTCCTTTCATGGATTGTTGGTCTTCCGTAGTTCTCTATTCATGGTCACCTCTTTTAGATCTTGGTACCTTCTCCCTCCCTTCCTCCCTCCCTCCCTCCCTTCAGGTCTTGTGGTCTCTCCAACTTATTTTCAACACCCTCCTCCTCCTCCTCCATATCCACATTTCGAATCCTTGGCAGAGGCTTCTTGTCTGTTGCTTTTATAGTCCAGGTTTTCAGAACTGTATAATGCTACACTCCATTTGAAACATTTTACAAATCCTTTCTTCAGTTCCATTTTGAGTTTTCCCGTCATGATTATTATTATTATTATTATTATTATTATTATTATTATTATTATTATTAACCAAGAGCCATGAAACCTATTGCACAGAGAAGGGGTGCAAGATACACATTCATTGTTTAAAGATGAACAGCAATAGCTATAACTTATGTTTTTACTTCCCCTGAACTGAATGTAGTAATTATTGAAGAACATTGAAATAATAAAACAAATTTAAAATACCTTCGAATCTATATATTTTCTTTTAATCGTATCAAAGACTGAACTACCAAACTATTCCTTTGAACACAAAACAAATCAGTTACAAAATCTATAGTAAACTTATATCTGAACTGAAGGATTCATTTCTGCAAAAGGTGACAAAGAGAATGGTAAATTAACCCTAATATGGTATCTATCAATCTTGGCATTGGTGTGTTTTAGGTTTGGTTTCGGTTTAGTTTGGTTTTGATTTAGTTTTGATTGGGTTTGGATTTGGTTTTAGTTTGGTTTTGGTTTTAGTTTGGTTTTGGTTTTGTTTTAGTTTGGTGGTTTGGTTTGGTTTTGATTGGGTTTGGGTTTGGTTTGATTTTAGTTTAGTGGTTTGATCTGGTTTGGTTTTGGTGTTTGTTTGGTGGTTTGGTTTTGGTTTTGTTTTAGTTTGGTAGTTTGGTTTGGTTTGATTTTGGTTTTGAATTATTTTTAGATTGGTGGTTGAGTTTGGTTTATTTTGGTGGTTTGGTTTGGTTTGGATTTGGGTTAGGTTTTGGTTTTGGTTTGGTTTTAGTTTGGTGGTTTGGTTTGGTTAAGTTTTGATTGGGTTTGGGATCGGTTTGGATTAATTTGGTGGTTTGGTTTGGTTTGGTTTGGATTTGGGTTAGGTTTTGGTTTGGTTTTAGTTTGGTGGTTTGGTTTGGATAAGTTTTGATTGGGTTTGGGATCGGTTTTGGTTTGGTGGTTTGGTTTGGTTTGGTTTTAGTTTGGCTTGGTTTGGTTTAGTTTAGGGCTTTGTTTAGTTTTGGTTGTGTTATGGTTTTTGTTTGGTTTGTTTCAGTTAGGTTTGTTTTGGTTTGGCATGGGTTTGGTTTTAGGTTTGGTTTGGTTTTCGTTTAGGTTTGGTTTTTGGTTTGGTTTGGTTTAGTTTGGGTTATGGTGGGTTGGGTTGTCTCGGGTTTAGTTTGGTTTTCATTATGGTTTTGGTTTTGGCTGGGGTTTTAGTTTTATTAATTGGTTTTAGTTTGGTTTTGATTTCTGTTTGGTTTTAAGTTTGGTCTGGATTGATTTGATTTAGGTGTTTTTTTTTTTTTTTTGGTTTGCTTTGGTTTTGGTTGTACTGTGGGGTTGGTTTGGTATGGTTTGATTTGATTTGGTTCAGTTTGGGTTTTTTGTTTGGTTTGGTTTTGTTTGGGTTGTTTTGTTTGGTTTGGTTCTGTTTTATAATGGTTTGGTTTTGTTTTGTATTTATTCGGTTTAGTTTGGTTTGGTTTGTTTTGGTTGGTTTTTGTTTTGTTTTTTGTTTTGTTTTGTTGATTTGGTTTGATTTGTTGGTTAATGGAAGCTTCAAAACAAAACTTTATTACCACACTAAAATAGAATTTCTATTGGCATATGATATATTGCATTCATATAACTATAAACAAGTTTCCAACTCCATCTATTGGCCTCTGAAAGAAGCTTGGTTGTTCTGGTTAACTGCAGGGGAGGAAGGGTGTTAGAAAATGGTCATATTTCCAATTTTCTCGGAAGTTATAGTTTCAAATAAATTTCAGTATTTGCATTTAGAGTTAATTTCCTAAACTGTTCTGCTGAATACTTATATTAGGGCTAATATGATTGAACTAACGACATTTTAAGTAAGGCTGACTTTATTTTTCCCCTAAACTAATAATGCATTGGCCCATCATAAGCGAAATGAGGACCCTGATTACCAACAGAATACGATGCAATATAAAAATAATAATATATAAGTGGCTTGTATGATTATGTATCACGAATCCTAAATTATATTCTTTTTAATGAATTCTAATAATTGGTGTTGATAAATGAGCTCAATTAATCATATTTTCTGTGATTAATCGTCTTTTGAGGTTTCATAGGTTGGTACTCCTGACTCTTGCAAGGACACTAAAATAAGGTGTTGGGATGACGTCATCGTAAGTTTTGAGCAGACGAAATTGGAAAAAATAATTTCATACGTTTAATTGGTGGATGAAACGTTGTCTTAACGTATTATTTTATATGTTTACAGTTAAAACGTTTTTATTACATCAATAAATATCTATACAATAAGTAAATAATATCTAAAATGCTACTCAGTGTACAAGAATTTCTACAAATTCGAACTATTTTCGTCAGAGTCGTACAAACTATTTCAAGTTTCGGTTGTTAATATCTTCAAGGATTTTCCAAATTTGTACACAGACAACGGAATGGACAAATAGCTCAAATTCTTAATTAGAATTAGAAATTAACTTTAGAATTTTATTTATTTTTGAAATCTTCATCAGTGTCTCGTAGGAGGCTTCGTCAATTTACCTAATAAGAAAATAAGAAAAACCATTCTACCTTTACATTGAAGATTGTAGATTTATAATAATAATAATAATAATAATAATAATAATAATAATAATAATAATAATAATAATAATAATAACCTTAAGCACTAATTGAAATGTACCAGAGGTTTTGATATCTTTGTCTGAGATGATGTGTTAATATAAGGGTTAATATATTGTTTATTATTATCATCATCAGTATTATAGGTTAAGGCAGACAGTTCATTATGTAATTTAACTGTTACATGATCTCACAGTTTAAGATTAATAAAATGTATCAGAAGTATTTAAATAATGTGTTTTAGATAATACGTTTTACTCTCATATATATATATATATATATATATATATATATATATATATATATATATATATATATATATATATATATACTTTTCTGACCAGGGATAACTTTACGTATTGGAATGCTTTGTATATCGACATAATCAGCAAAGCTGTGCTAATCAGGCCCACCCATACTAGGTAGGTTTGCTATAGGCAATCAGATGAATATATATATATATATATATATATATATATATATATATATATATATATATATATATATATATATATATATATATATATATATACATATATATATATGTATATATATATATATATATATATATATATATATATATATATATATATATATATACATATATCTATACATATATATATATATATATATATATATATATATATATATATATATATATATATATACATATATATATGTTTATGTGGAGAGAGTATCTATTTTACAAAAATACTTGCTATCTACAACACATTCATCTCTTCGAACTTGGACTTGCTAAGGAGAATATCTAAATACAACTACACACTATTATTGCAGCAGACATGGACTGCAATCAAGGCAATGGATTCAGTAGTGTCCTCTATTATTATCATTATTATTATTATTACTACTATCCAAGCTACAACCCTAGTTGGAAAAGCAAGATGCTATAAGCCCAGGGGCTCCAACAGGGAAAAATATCTGTATATCTGATGTGTGTCTATTCAATCCCTCTGTATTGAATGGGAACATCAATGATGTGGTTATTGTCTGCCTCGATGATAATGTGTACATCATATTTAGGTTCAATTGCATACTTGCGGAACATCTTTAGAAAGCAGCTTGGAATACTTATATCATCTTGGGCAAATTGAGATCTTTGCTTGGGTAAAAAAGATAGTGATGATAATACCTGGACAGGAAAATTAATGTGTCTATGTGAATATGTCTTATAATAATATTTTATATTCGAATATGTACTATATATATATATATATATATGTATATATATATATATATATATATATATATATATATATATATATATATACATATATATATGTGTGTATATATATATATAATATATATGTATATATATATATATATATATATATATATATATATATATATATATATATATATATATATACAGCACATATGTGTGTGTATGTATAGGTAGTAGGGTGGCCAGGGCACCAGCCACCCATTGAGATGCTACTGCTAGAGTGTTATGAGGTCTTTTGACTGGCCAAACAGTACTACATTGGATCCTTCTCTCTGGTTACGGTTCTTTTTCCCTTTGCCTACACACACACACACACACACACACACACACACACACACTGAATAGTCTGGCATATTTTTTATATATTCTCCTCTGTCCTCATACCCTTGACAACACTGAGATTACCAAACGATTCTTCTTCATCCAAGGGGTTAACTACTACACTATAATTTTTCAGTGGCTACTTTCCTCTTGGTAAGGGTAGAAGAGACTCTTTAGCTACGGTAAGCAGCTCTTCGAGAAGGAGGACACTCCAAAATCAAACCATTGTTCTCTAGTCTTGGGTAGTGCCATAGCTTCTATACCATGGTCTTCCATTGTCTTGGGTTAGAGTTCTCTTGCTTGAGGGTACACTCGGGCACACTATTCTATCTTATTTCTCTCCCTCTTGTTTTGTTAAAGTTTTTATAGTTTATATAGGAGATATTCATATTAATGTTACTGTTCTTAGACTATTTTATTTTTCCTTGTTTCCTTTCCTCAATGGGCTATTTTCCATGTTGGACCCCGAGGGCTTATAGCATTGTGTATTTCCATCTAGTGTTATAGCTTAGCAATTAATAATAATAATACTATTATAAGCCATATAAGAATTTAAGAGAGAGAGACAAATTACTATTATGGGTACAGAATAAGTTTCTATTGCTTGTACAGGTCAACTTAGATTCAAAACTTAGTAACTATTGAACTTTTGGAGTAGAATGTCCAGTAAATGAGAGACAGGATTATTCCAGATTAAAATATATACTGTAGTTGAAAGGATCACCCAATTGTGAGATTTTTTTATGAATATATCACTTTTTAAATTTTTTCCTAAGGAGAGAGAGAGAGAGAGAGAGAGAGAGAGAGAGAGAGAGAGAGAGAGAGAGAGAGAGAGAGAGAGACTGGTGAGTGTGGCTGATACTGCCAGTATCTGTCAAACTAGGCTGTTGACAACACCCATTCATGGTAGGCACCGATGCAAGAATCTTGAAAAAATTTCATTTATTTCACAAAAAAAGCAGAGCTGTACAAATGATGACCTTCCTAAGACTGCCATTGGTTGAGACCAAAGGAAGATATCTAAAACTAATAGTTGTTTTCATCTATCAGGATTTGTGTGTACTTCCTTCCAAGTGAATGATATCTGATAAGGGGTTGTTCAAGATGAATTAGTACAAGCATTCATTTTCGACATAGATAAAATGATAAATGAATTTAACTTATATACAATGTGTATGTTCAGCTGCTCACGATTGTATCTTTATGTCAACTAATTTAATTGTTTTGTGAGTTCATTCATACACAATTCCTCAATAACTATCCTTTACCTAGCATCTAAATTCACAAAGCTTTTTTTTTCACTTTTGCAGACAAAAATATGCACAAATTAAGTTTTTTTTTTTTACAATTTCCAACCATTGGTAGACTATGCACAAAAAATAGTCAATTGGACTCCAATTTCCAAAAGAAAATATGTAACTAAAAATAATTTTTTAGATAAAACATTAAAAAAAAAAAATCCTAAGATAGGCCCTCTAAATTCCTCTCTGGGGCCAATAGAGAATTTAGGCCTGTGGCCATGCAATTGTACTGGTAATTACTCAATTTCTTCCTTTATCAACAACTGCGATTGAAACTGATTATAGTGTTCCTACTTGGAACTCAAAACCACAGCCACTTGGAATATCGCATACAATAACCTCTCACAAATTCCATGTAAACTTTTTTCGCCAATTTAAGGAAATGAATCTTTAGAGTTTATGGTGATTAAACATCCGAGAGAAAATAAGAGAAAGAAAGCCGTTAAATGACTCCTTACCTTTTCCCTCTATTTTTCACAGCACTAGTTTTACCAAGTCCTTTTCCAGCTGGGTTTATGGCGGACTGAATCTCCTTCCACGGCTGTCAAAAACATCCCTAGACAAGCACTAGAATATCCCTAGATCAGAGGTATTTTCCCCTAGTATTCAATATAATGTATATACGGTGCTGTATTTTCTATCGTAATATTCTATATATTTACTTTCAATCATTGTATTTATTAAACCACAAAACTATGAAATTTAGACAAGCAAAAGGATGAGCTAACTCGTGTTTTGATTTCAACCTGTGCTAAGAAGGATATATTCATGCAGTTATAATCGTATTGAGAATCCCACACAAACAATAATTAACAGAACGCAAATATATATCTCAGTTGTGTGCCTCTAACAACTAGAATGTCCCTCTCTGGGGGGCAAATTTCCTACAACAATCAGGGACCTCAACCACATTCTTCGTTTCTCTGGTTAATCTCTCCATTAACTATAAAAGTTGCATTTTGACTAGGATATATTTAGGTAGACAACTGACTTGTATGAACACCATTTAGTATTTCAGAGGTATATATAGAAGAGTGAAGCGTACAAGCTGGCTGTTTTATATTCACCTTGTAAAATAAACTAATTTTTGATTGAAACAAGCATTTTCCAAAAAAAAAAAAAAAAATCTTTCCATAGTACGAACTTTATTTGAGTAAGTACTGTATTTAAAAACAGACTGAAATTACTCTAATATCTAAAGACTTATTAGAATATCTTCAAAGAATAATCTATTTTGAAGGAAAACACAGCTATTCGCATCTTTGTCAACCAAAGTAGATTGATTGATTGATTTAAACTTTTCTGGTATCCTGACATCTAAGGACATTGACGCCGATATAATCTATCATAAATAAAGAATAAAAGAATCAATAAAACCATAAAAGCAGAGATATCATAAAGGTTAAACAGCTTCCAGAAGACCTGCTTTTGAAATAAATCTAAAAATAACGATAACAATATATGACACATAATGTCCAAGAATCTTGGCAAGGATGAACCTGCCATCCTCACCTCGAGCCACAAACAGATGTGTATTTCTTCCATCAACAAATCCTTCACTGTCAAGGGTACCAAACAGTCATCACAATATGGCTGGTGTTGGACAGTTAGCAGACATTCATATGTTATCCGAGTTTGACCAATGAGGAGACGACAAAGAGAAGTCTCCCACTTTCGGGGAATTATGTTATACTTCCAAGGGGATGTAACATTTGTTATCACTCTCGTTTTATTTACAATTAAAATATTCTAATACTGTTGCCAATTACTAGAAATCAAATTCTTAATGTAAGGTAAACAATCTTTACAGAGAATGGGATATCTTTTTGGTAGCAACTCGGCTACAGAATTCTTTGCCAGTGAAACTGTCTCCTCATTCCCAGACACACCTACGTTTGCCGGAACCCACCAAAATTGAACTGTTATACCTCCCAGTCCAATAATGAATAGCTATTCTAAAATCTTTAAAACTATAAGGTTACTACAATTAAAAACTTGTAAAGTTTGAAGGAAACTCCTTGCATCACTAAAAATTGTAAATTTACCTCCCTCCTCTAACGCTATTTTCTCAATAGCGGCTAGTATGCCATACAGTTGGGCAGTAAATATGTAAGCTGTTAGAGGAAGTGCACCTCTACAATTAAAACCATTACCAAGTACTCCAAATTCAACGCCAACATCAGATTTGGAGCCAATTCCTTGTTCTGCAACATGTTCCATAAAAAGAGACAGCTTCTAGGCATATCATGTTCTTTTTAACACCAATAAAATTTTTACAAAAAGATATCTCTTTGAACTTGTAAACAAGAGGCCAAATGCATTTGTATTCATTCTACGAAGTGGTGTTGAGAAAATAAAAATGTTTTCCTGTATAGAAATAAGTAAAACTAATCAAACTGCCTTTGATCAAGGGTTTACAAGTTATAAGCACAACAACTGTGTTCTACAGATAACATTGCAAACAGTTCATCTTTAGTTAGAGAAAGCCTTATTGGCTAAAATATACAGGTATCAGACATCTACTTGCAGGAATGAAGTAAAATTTGAGAGGTTCGACAGCAGAATGGAAGCAGAATAGGTATTATTAATTATTATTATTATTATTATTATTATTATTATTATTATTATTATTATTATTATTATTATTATTATTATTGTTGTTGTTGTTGTTATTATTATTATTATCATTATTATTATTAAGCTACGACCCTGCTTGGAAAAGCAGGATGCTGCAAGTCAAAGGGCTCCAACAAGGTAAATAGCCCAGTGAGGAAAGGTATTAAGGAAATAAATAAACTACAAGAGAAGTAATGAACAATTAAAATAAAATATTTCAAGAACAGTAACAACATTGAAATAGACCTTTCATATATAAACTATAAAAACAAAACCAAAATTGGAAGCGAAATATGATGGAATAGTGTGCTTGAGTGTACCCTTAAGCAAGAGAACTCTACAGTTGAAGACCATGGTACAGAGGCTATGGCACAACTCAATGGTTTGATTTTGGAGTGTCCTTCTCCTAGAAGAGCTGCTTACCATGTATGCAAAATTTGAAATGGCAGGATGTGCAAAGGATATCGAAACCCACAATATAGAAATTAGGAGCGAATTCCCTGTGTATCTAACCCTGTTAAGGAACACCTAGTAACTCTGTACTTTACTATGCTAAACACTCCCCAAGTTTTAATTGCTACAGTAGGATACAGAAGTTCTTACAACCTTCATCACTGACATATGTACTGATATTCTTATTGTGAAAAAAAAAAAAAGTTGTTGCTAAAAACAGCCGACAAAGTTTATCAAACTACAATACGAAAACTGTACTACATGATGTAATCAACCAGAAATGACAGACAAAACTTTAATGTAAACAAATCAAATATATTTATGCTTATACAAAACAATAAAGAGTGCGCCTTATAAAGCAGACACACCAAAAAAACTTACAAAGAACCAGAGAATGGAAATGAAACCTCTTCATTATTAATATTACATTACTGTACTCAAAAATTATTTCTGATGTGTTCTTCAAACTATTGAAGATACATAGAAGAAAAACTTTCTTAAAAAGAAACTACTGTACACCATGATCATGCACAAATTTTCAGTGTAGTTTTCACTCCCCTAACCATATAATGAAACCTTAGGATCAGGAGAAAACAACAATAAAATTGGACTGTGTCCACAATGAAAGTTTTTTTTTCATGATTGTGGAACTTAAATGACTCTGGAATCAACTCTGAAATTAAACGTGTACAGAAGTTGCAAAGAAACTCTAAATAAGATATTATGAGGCAGTAAAAAGTAGAGAAAGTTTCATAGAAGACTAAGCTTGTAAAGGGAAACCTGGTAATTTTACACTTTACTAGGATAAGTACACTTTAAAAAAGCTGCCAATTTTTTCATGCTACATAAGAAAAGACTTTTTCACACACATGTATATATATATATATATATATATATATATATATATATATATATATATATATATATATATATATATATATATATATATATGTATGTATGTGTGTGTGTCACCGTGACACACACACACACATATATATATATATATATATATATATATATATGTGTGTGTGTGTGTGTCACCTTGACACACACACACACACACACAGATATTTGGCATTCCAAGGAAGCCTTGACTCAGTTGGTGGTAGTAAAGTTGATACAGAACATGGAGATAGGAAAAGAGAATGCAACTTTATGGCATTAGAATGATTTCTTGCAGAGTTCGATCCGGTTCTCAAAGACCACTTGGAAAGAAGAAAAGAGGGAGCTAAAGGAAGGGCTACATATTTATCTCCTTTGATACAAAATGAGTTCATAGTCGTGCTAGGTAATTCTGTGCGAGAAAAACTTGTGGGAGATGTCAAGGAAAGTAAGTACTATGGTGTTATGTGTGACTCGACTCCAGATATTTCACACCAGGATCAACATTCCTTAGTTGTTCGCTATGTAACAGTGAAACAAGGCAAAATTTCAGTGAGAGACCCGTTTTTAGGATACATGAACCTCGAGGTAAAGATGCTGAATCAATTGAGGAAGGAATTCGTACAGGATTACAGTCTTTTGGTCTGGACTTTAATAATTGCAGGGCTGTTTGCTTTGACAATGCTGGTGCCATGGTTGGGAGACACACACACGTTCAACGTCGACTATGTGAGAGAAACTCAAAAATTGTGTTTATTAACAGCAATAATCATATTCTAAACATTGCAAGTGTAGACACAGTTAAATCTGGTGTAGGTTCAATGACCTTTTTCAATATTCTCAACAAGATTTTTAATTTCTTCAGCCGAAGCACTGCAAGATGGGACACACTAAAAAAAGCTACTGCTGTAACTCTCAAGAGTAGCACTGACACTAGATGGAGTTCCAGGGCAGAGGCCACCTGTGCCCTTCAGAGTACTAGAGGTCCTAGAAAGCATATCCTCATCAGATAAATTCTAAGCAGAGTGACGGGCAGACAGTGAGGCACTTTTGACAGGAATTCTTAGTTTTTAGTTCCTAGCATTTCTGTCATTTTGAACCCCAGTTTTAAGAAAATTTGATGTTGTTCAAAAACGCCTCAAGTGCCCTGAGATGACTTTCAAGGATGCATATGAAAAATTGCAAGCACTAGCCACATGGTTACAAGAGAACCGGGATACCAGTGCCCAGGAAGCAGTCACCAAAAGTTTAGAAGTAGAAATAAAACGAGAGAGACGAAACAAGTGTATGCCTAAGGAATTGGCCAGAGATGAACCACTCACCCCTCACACTGACATGAAACGAAAACTTCTGGTTGCTGTGGACAGACTTGTTGAAGAAGTGCAGTCACGTAGTGCACGACCTCAGGAGATGGATGGTCGTTTTGGAGTTCTCCTGAGCCCTAAAGGATTATTAAGCAAAAAAAAACGAAGAAGAAGTTGATGCAGTGTGCCAAGGCATGGAGCAGAAATATGACGAAGGCCTGAAAGCATCAGAACTATGCCAAGAGATACAAGATGTAAAGTTCTTGGTAAGGAATAGAAACATAGAATCAGCCTTAGTTTTATCATGAAATATGGTGAAGGATTCGCTAACCTCCAAGCGGCACTTAGGTTACTATTGACTGTAGTTGCTTCATGTGAAAGATCCTTCAGCAAATTGAAGCTCATTAAGACATACCTGAGAAATACTATGGGCCAGGAGAGACTTTTGAATTTGGCACTCCTTAGCATTGAGTCTGAAACACTGATGGCAATGAATTTTGAAAATGTAATTCCTGAATTTATCATAAGCAAAGCAAGAAAATTAATTTGCTAATTGTTAAAAATCTGTAGCCTAACCTACATGTATATATATATATATATATATATATATATATATATATATATATATATATATATATATATATATATATATATATATATATATATATGCATATATCCATATCTATACACACACACACATATATATATATATATATATATATATATATATATATATATATATATATATATATATATATATACTTACATACATATATACATACATACATACATATATACGTGCATATATATATAAATATATATATATATATATATATATATATATATATATATATATATATATATATATGTATATATATAAATATATATATATGTATATATATATGTATATATATATATATATATATATATATATATATATATATATATATAAAGTATATATATATATATAATATATATATATATATATATATATATATATATATATATATATATATATATATATATATATATATCGATAGATATGTAGTATATTCCATTTTCTACGAAATAATAAAAAGTATATGTTTTTATTTTCTTCCTAATTCTAATATGTAAATAAATCTTATGAATGTTTCAAAATGAAATTTATTATGTCATGGTCGAATGTTTCTGTACTGATGGAATTCTGTTTTGAAATCAATTTATTTTCTTTTACTTTAAAGTCTTCATTGTTGCTAATGTGTATTTATGAAGCAAAAATCAAGAGCTGTTTACTTTGCAATTTTGTAAGTCACTTAATATAAAATACTTTTTCACCAATGTAATTAATCTCTTATCATATATTTCGATATCCTGAAACTAGGCCTTACTGTATAGTTAGGTTTTTATATACAGGGACATGGGCAATAAAGTGATTTAAAAAGGGGGTGGAATTGGAACTGGTGGGTTAGGGCTGAATGTAGGGGTGGGAGCAGGGGGGCGGAACCAGGAACTTTGCCCTGGGGCGAGAGTTAGGTATGTGAGGGCCCTGTGTGTTTGTGTGTGTGTGTGTGTGTGTGTGTGCGCGCGTGTAGAATTTCATGGAGAAACAAACTGACACCACTAGTACAGAAAATAAAAATTAAAAATGCTAAAATTTTCATATTATATGAACTAATCTCCATATCATCGAAAAAAAGGCAAAATTCAGTGTAATATATAAAAAGCAATTTATATATATACATATATAAAGCAATAGAGAAGACACTCCAAGATGTTTATGACAAAAACCCTTTATAAAGAATCACAAAAAGGAAAAGAAAAACTTCAGAATTACTCCTGAAGTTATTTTTGACACACATTCTTCCAACTGTTTCAGATCCACAACAAAATAAAAATGTATAGAGCTCAATTGCTTGAGGATACACCCTGACACATTATTCTATCTGTTTCCTTATTTCCTTTCCTCACTGGGCTATTTTCCCTGTCAGAATCCTTGGTCTTATAACAACAACCTTTTCCATCTAGGGTTGTAGCTTAGCTAGTAATAATAATAATAATAATAATAATAATAATAATAATAATAATAATAATAATTATAATAATAATAATAACAGAATGAGTCCCGGGAACCCATAGAAAGTGAGAGTTGTTTCTATGTCTATAATGAATGTCTTTGTCCCTTGGTAGTGGGACAAACGATAAAATATTGGAATTGATGCTGTAAATGTACGGTACAGTTAGATGTCTCTTGAATTATTATATAAACAATTATGAAGAAAGAAAAATAGTAGCAAGGCTACGAGACCAGAATGGCTGTGATCTAGTTCATCAGCATGACCTGATGTTTTTGTCATAACTTGGGTCAGTAGAAAGACCTAAATATTAATTTAGCAACAATAGATGCAATATAAGTTCTCTCCAATGTCAGCATACAACCTTAATTTTTCACAAACATCTACTGAAGGAGAAAAGCCAAGTGATGGCATAGCGGTATACTGAAATTCAGTCTGAATTACAGTAGTTCACTGTTCTATCTTTGTAGAGTAATTGATTTGTAGTGACAATAAGGAAGAACCAACAAAGCCACACTAATTTAATTAATTATCAAATCAAACATCATTAACGTTTTTATAAAAGATATCACCCTTCATGAGGAATGACAGGAAATACCATCAAATTGTATTTCTTACTCATAAACAACAAACACGACGACCCTCCATCCATAAGACTTGAAATGATTCCTTCGATACAAGCCGAGTCAATCGGAGAGTAATGCCTGTTGTAATAACATTGGTAAGTATATAATTAAAATTGCAAAGCATTGGTAACTAGAGGTACAGAGAGTAGGAGAGACAATCATGTTATTTGAAACAGCATTTCCAGCTTTTTTACGTAACAGATAATCCCTGGAGGTTTCATTACTCTACGATTAAAACTGTGGCCAGAAAGCTGTTCACAAACAAACACACAAACAGGAGTGAAGACATAACCTCCCCCCAACTTCGGTGGCGGAGGTAATAAAATAGTAGGATGTTATGTGATTCTAAATCATGGATTTTCACAAGTAGTATTTTCCTCTATATCTTTTTTACAGATCTGTGTATCTATTGGGCAATGCCTCATCGCTTCGATATTTCATCATTTTAAATAGAATAAGCCTTAATTTGTTTATTTCTCCTTCTTAATTTATGTTTTTTCATAGCAGGAATCCATATATATAAGCCTTATTTATAATCTTTAAGGTATAATGCCAGTATGATAGAAGCCAAATTGCATTGCATTACGTTGACGAACTCTGCCTGATTGCTTCGGACGAAATGTCGGAAAAGAATGTCTTCCTAACCAATTTAATTTGCAATATACCGATATAAACCTTAAATAATGAGCATACACACTACTCGTGTACATTCTTACCATGATATAACCTACATTAATAAGTTTTCATACGAATTAAGGCAGTTTTTACGACACTGAATCGAATTATCGATATGGTAGCATTACAGATCATAGAAAAAAACAATAAAAGATACGATTTATGAGATTTGCTGCGAGTTTGAACTTTTGAAGTTCTACTGATATAACTACCCAATTAGGGAGTTCATTCCACTACCTCCATTAGTTTCTCTAAGCTTTATACCACACAAAAATCTACTCTAATCTTGTGTCACCTACGAGGTAAATCAGTAGACAGTGCTACTACAGATGAACTCACTTGAACTAGGGTATGACAAATCGTATTTCCTTGAAAACTACTTTATACCTCCAGAAATCAGCTTTGATCTTGTTTCATTCATGAATTGAATTAATAAAGTGTTACAACTGAACTCACTTAACAAGGGTGTGGCAATTATATTTCTCTGGTATACCTGAAGACAATTTGCACTTGGGATCTAAGGCAAACCCCGAGAATTGCTTCATATCCCCAGAAATCAACTCTGGTCTTGTGTCACTTATTAACTGAATTAATAAAGTGTTAGTATAGTTGAACTCTCTTGAATGAAGATATATTTATTTCTGTATTACTGCGTTCTGCCAGTAATTGGGCAGCTTTCAAGAAAAACGTGAAGACTTATCTTTTTAGAAAGTGTTATAATAGTGACCTGAAAACTATTAAGCCTGAATATAAATGCTAGCGAAATAACTGATAATGATACAGAGTAAAATATTAACTGGAAAGAAATTATTTTCACACACCAAGGCCCGCCTGAACAGACCTTTAGTGTCTGCTGGAGGGCGAGAAATAAACACGTAAAAAAAAAAAAGAAGTCAAAATCAGGAAGTCCTAGTTGAATATTTAATGCAAAGTTGACAATTTAGGTAAAGAAAAACAGTTATCTTTACCTAGATATAGAAAAAAAGATTATTCAAGCTACAGTATTGAGAAAACAGACTGCAAAACTAATGCTATTGAGGAAGCCATTGTTGACAATCAAACTTGCCTTAAAAAGGTTCTTCTACCGGCTTTGGTATGAATTTGGGGATATAAGGGCTTAAGTGCTAATTGATTATCTCAGTGTGGCCTCGTATTTATCTGATGTAGGTCATAGCTTACTCCCATCCCCACTCAGATGAAAATCAGTGTGAATTACGCAAGGAATTCGTCCTAACCTAATGACAATTCTACAGCCAGCATATGTAAAATAATGGTAAATACCTCAATGCAAATAAAGCGGGAATAGATACTAAAACTATATCGTAACTCAGTTTTATGAAGAAAGCATTGTAAGTTAAGGTATGGGTTAAATATACGACCCAAGACCATACAATAAGCTCCCACTAGACATCCGAAAGACTAAGTTATTAAGGCTTTTGAGAGGAAACTGAAGACTTTCTTGTTCTCTAAGTGGTTTGATAGTGTGGATTTGACAATAAACAAGTATTCTGCGGTGTGGAATGCTGAATATTTTGGAATACATATATTAAAATGGCTGTGAAGGTCCTGTAAAGAGTAGGGTTCCCCTGCTGTATAGGACCAGAAAAAGAGCTCTTAAAGTAAACTATACAAGAGGCCATTTACAGTCGCCGACACAGACAAGACTTCAAACCAGATTCTGTGGCATAAAAAAAATCCTTATTAAAAACAAAAAACTTCTATGTTCCAGAAAAAATCCCGATTATTGCAAGATGAAGAGCATATCCAATATTGCCTACATCACCTAAAGAAAAAAAAAAAACAAAAAAAAAAGAAAAAAAAAACAAGCATGGTATACAGAATGAATAAATTTTTAATGTACTTGCCTACAGCGGCAGGAAGGATTCGTAAATATGGGATTTCAGTATTACCAAAATAAGAAAAATATACTTGGTACAGCTTACAGTCCTTCCTGCTGCCATAGTTATGATTGGCAAATTGTTGACTCCTCCTTTTTTGTTGTTTACGAGGAAACTTCGAGACCGGTGAATGCGTGAGAAGTCAGTACCAGCAGTACCAGCAGTACCAGCAGTCTCAGCAGTCGAGGCAGTTCTGCCAGTCTGGTCAGTCCGGACGGTCCTTGGTAGGACCCACCACATACCCGTATGCCATTGAGCCCGTCTCCCATCGTCTGTGTGAACCTGTCCTCCTGGAGGATGTCTTGGACGAGGCTCTGATGATTTTATTAAGAATCAAGGGTCCCTCAAGAGGCATTTGTGAATTATTCCCTTGGTTCCATAATTTGGACGGCGTAATTGGTGGCCACCTGGATGTACTCTGCTTCCTACGACTGATTTGTTCGTCATCGTCTCGACCTCGACTCGCCTAGTGGAGGATTTGTGGAGAAAAGTCACGTTCTCCTAAGCATTGACTTCAATCCCTTCTTGCTCGGATGGACTACGGTGAGTACCAAGTATTTTTGGGGCAAATACTGAATGGTAATCGTAGCAATCTTTTGAGCCTTTGTTGCTGCCTATTAAAGTCCTTCCTACCTGCCATCGGTAGAGTACGGATATTCACGAATGTTTAATAGTTATAGAGGATTTATCTTGTCCTTACAGTGGTTTCGCAACTCTACTGAAGGTTGTTCGTGGGTTTAGTGTACATAGTGGTAAGCTACTATTTGTTATTTTCTGGATAAATCAACATAAAATTGTAAGAGTCTCCTTTAATGCAAACTTACACGGATATTATATTATTTCAGGATAGGATTATCCAGCCTTGATATGGTTGTCATACTTGGTTTTTCTTGTCTTGACCTACTTACAGTAAGGTAACGGTTTGCATATTCCTATGTATAAGTGCTTCTTGCCATATTATTCTTACGTATATAATTTAAGTTAATTCTTAGGCTTTACCACTAACGTGCAATTTCTGTATTTCCCATCCAGGTATGGAGGAGAAGCTGATTATTGAAGAGGAAGAGCCCTGTGTCATGCACTTGACACATTTGCAATAAATAATAAATTTAAATATTTCAAAAGTGTATGAATAGACTTCCCTTCCGTATTTTAAGTACCTCATAAGGTGACTTCACAGTTTTTCAGCTTACATGGTTTAATAAGGGCTTACTTCTGAATTCGGCAAGAAAAAGCCTGATAATAAACAAAACTACTGTCTATGTTTTAGAAAAAAGCCTGATTATAAACAAAACTGCTGTCTATGTTTTAGAAAAAAAGCCTGATTATAAACAAAACTACTGTCTATGTTTTAGAAAAAAAAGCCTGATTATAAACAAAACTACTGTATGTTTTAGAAAAAAAAAGCCTGATAAACAAAACTACTGTCTATGTTTTAGAAAAAAAGCCTGATTATAAACAAAACTGCTGTCTCTGTTTTAGAAAAAAGCCTGATTATAAACAAAACTACTGTCTATGTTTTAGAAAAAAACCTGATTATAAACAAAACTACTGACTATGTTTTAGAAAAAAGCCTGATTATAAACAAAACTACTGTCTATGTTTTAGAAAAAAGCCTGATTATAAACAAAACTACTATCTATGTTTTAGAAAAAAAAGCCTGATTATAAACAAAACTACTGTCTATGTTTTAGAAAACAGCCTGATTATAAACAAAACTACTGTCTATGTTTTAGAAAAAAGCCTGATTATAAACAAAACTACTGTCTATGCTTTAGAAAAAAGCCTGATTATAAACAAAACTACTGTCTATGTTTTAGAAAAAAGCCTGATTATAAACAAAACTACTGTCTATGTTTTAGAAAAAAGCCTGATTATAAACAAAACTACTGACTATGTTTTAGAAAAAAGCCTGATTATAAACAAAACTACTGTCTATGTTTTAGAAAAAAGCCTGATTATAAACAAAACTACTATCTATGTTTTAGAAAAAAAGCCTGATTATAAACAAAACTGCTGTCTATGTTTTAGAAAAAAGCCTGATTATAAACAAAACTACTATCTATGTTTTAGAAAAAAAGCCTGATTATAAACAAAACTACTGTATGTTTTAGAAAAAAGCCTGATTATAAACAAAACTACTGTATGTTTTAGAAAAAAAAAGCCTGATTATAAACAAAACTACTGTCTATGTTTTAGAAAAAAGCCTGATTATAAACAAAACTACTGTCTATGCTTTAGAAAAAAGCCTGATTATAAACAAAACTACTGTCTATGTTTTAGAAAAAAGCCTGATTATAAACAAAACTACTGTCTATGTTTTAGAAAAAAGCCTGATTATAAACAAAACTACTGTCTATGCTTTAGAAAAAAGCCTGATTATAAACAAAACTACTGTCTATGTTTTAGAAAAAAGCCTGATTATAAACAAAACTACTGTCTATGTTTTAGAAAAAAGCCTGATTATAAACAAAACTACTGACTATGTTTTAGAAAAAAGCCTGATTATAAACAAAACTACTGTCTATGTTTTAGAAAAAAGCCTGATTATAAACAAAACTACTATCTATGTTTTAGAAAAAAAGCCTGATTATAAACAAAACTGCTGTCTATGTTTTAGAAAAAAGCCTGATTATAAACAAAACTACTATCTATGTTTTAGAAAAAAAGCCTGATTATAAACAAAACTACTGTATGTTTTAGAAAAAAGCCTGATTATAAACAAAACTACTGTCTATGTTTTAGAAAAAAGCCTGATTATAAACAAAACTACTGTCTATGCTTTAGAAAAAAGCCTGATTATAAACAAAACTACTGTCTATCTTTTAGAAAAAAGCCTGATTATAAACAAAACTACTGTCTATGTTTTAGAAAAAAGCCTGATTATAAACAAAACTACTGTCTATGTTTTAGAAAAAAGCCTGATTATAAACAAAACTACTGACTATGTTTTAGAAAAAAGCCTGATTATAAACAAAACTACTGACTATGTTTTAGGAAAAAGCCTGATTATAAACAAAACTACTGTCTATGTTTTAGAAAAAAGCCTGATTATAAACAAAACTACTGTCTATGTTTTAGAAAAAAGCCTGATTATAAACAAAACTACTGACTATGTTTTAGAAAAAAGCCTGATTATAAACAAAACTACTGACTATGTTTTAGGAAAAGCCAGGATCATTGCCAGATGAGCAGAACATCCAAGATTGCCTACGTCACCTAGAAAAAACAAGCATGGTTTAAACAAGGACGTACTTTTGAAATCTGTTCTGAAACAGTAATTTGAAAGATTTACACTATTGCATGGTATCACAGACTACATTTCACAATTGTGGAACCAATGCTTAAGTGAGAACGGTTTTGTACCACACTGTTAAATGTGAACTTTAAATTCACAAAGTACCTAAGTCTGTGAAACCCTCCCAAATTTGTACGTCTCCTTAAATCACCATTATAATTTGTGTATAATCTCCTATAAATCTTTCAGTGTTAAAACTAACAAAAACACTGGTCCTTTATAAACCTTATTAGGTAATTCCGAATATTTCTTATCTATCATAGATAAAAACATATTTGCTTACATAGAAAATACCTTTAAACTCTTCCATGAAGCCCCACACACATTGACAAAAATCTAAACTGGTTAGACAGAACTTGTTATGACCTCGATTTACGTTTCTTAGTCCACAAAGTATTAAAAACAATATTGACGCTTTATGTAATCATTTCGATAACTAATAATCCCTTCTAAGTTTAAAATATGCACAATAACCCAGGAATATATCAGAACAGGTCATCCAAAATATCTAAGAGAATTGCTACATATTGTGCAGCCAACAAATCCTCCTGACACGAGAATAGTTACAGATGGCTTCAAACTATTGGAACCTACTGGGTTTACAGTCACCCCGGCTCCTAGTTACACTGGCCCTCAGTCACTCCGGCCTACCACCATAGTCACTCCGGTCCACTAATTATATTATGTTATCTAGAAAGAATATATAATAACAGGCTCTCTCTTTTATTAAATAATTACACAGTATAGTCATACACATACTACTACTACTAGTAGTAGTAGTAGTATTAGTAATAGTAGTGGTAGTAGTAAATTTCTATCTCAACTATTATAATCGTTATTATCATTATTAATATTTAGGCTCTAGAGCCTTTAAATATTCGGCCCCGAGACTATAGAATAAGCTCCCACGAGACATACGAATAATTGAAGATTAAGGCTTTCAAGAGAGCACTGAAGACTTTCTTATTTTGCGAATGTTTTGATAGTAATGATCTATCAGTAAGCGACCAATACCCATTGTGAAATGTTAAACCCTCTCGAATGAACATTGTTAAACGACCGTGGAGGTCGTGTAGAGAGTAGGGTTCCCCTGCTGTACAAGACCAGATAAGCAAGGGTTCCCCTGCTGTACAAGACCAGTTAAGCAAGGGTTCCCCTGTTGTACAAGACCTGATAAGCAAGGGTTCCCCTGCAGTACAAACCAGATAAGCAAGGGTTCCCCTGCTGTACAAGACCAGATAAGCAAGGGTTCCCCTGCAGTACAAGACCAGATAAGCAAGGGTTCCCCTGCTGTACAAGACCAGATAAGCAAGGGTTCCCTTGCTGTACAAGACCAGATAAGCAAGGGTTCCCTTGCTGTACAAGACCAGATAAGCAAGGGTTCCCCTGCAGTACAAGACCAGATAAGCAAGGGTTCCCCTGCAGTACAAACCAGATAAGCAAGGGTTCCCCTGCAGTACAAGACCAGATAAGCAAGGGTTCCCCTGCAGTACAAGACCAGATAAGCAAGGGTTCCCCTGCTGTACAAGACCAGAAAAGCAAGGGTTCCCTTGCTGTACAAGACCAGATAAGCAAGGGTTCCCCTGCTGTACAAGACCAGATAAGCAAGGGTTCCCTTGCTGTACAAGACCAGATAAGCAAGGGTTCCCTTGCTGTACAAGACCAGATAAGCAAGGGTTCCCTTGCTGTACAAGACCAGATAAGCAAGGGTTCCCCTGCAGTACAAACCAGATAAGCAAGGGTTCCCTTGCTGTACAAGACCAGATAAGCAAGGGTTCCCTTGCTGTACAAGACCAGATAAGCAAGGGTTCCCCTGCAGTACAAACCAGATAAGCAAGGGTTCCCCTGCTGTACAAGACCAGATAAGCAAGGGTTCCCCTGCAGTACAAGACCAGATAAGCAAGGGATCCCCTGCAGTACAAGACCAGATAAGCAAGGGTTCCCCTGCTGTACAAGACCAGTTAAGCAAGGGTTCCCCTGTTGTACAAGACCTGATAAGCAAGGGTTCCCCTGCAGTACAAACCAGATAAGCAAGGGTTCCCCTGCTGTACAAGACCAGATAAGCAAGGGTTCCCCTGCAGTACAAGACCAGATAAGCAAGGGTTCCCCTGCTGTACAAGACCAGATAAGCAAGGGTTCCCTTGCTGTACAAGACCAGATAAGCAAGGGTTCCCTTGCTGTACAAGACCAGATAAGCAAGGGTTCCCCTGCAGTACAAGACCAGATAAGCAAGGGTTCCCCTGCAGTACAAACCAGATAAGCAAGGGTTCCCCTGCAGTACAAGACCAGATAAGCAAGGGTTCCCCTGCAGTACAAGACCAGATAAGCAAGGGTTCCCCTGCTGTACAAGACCAGATAAGCAAGGGTTCCCTTGCTGTACAAGACCAGATAAGCAAGGGTTCCCCTGCTGTACAAGACCAGATAAGCAAGGGTTCCCTTGCTGTACAAGACCAGATAAGCAAGGGTTCCCCTGCTGTACAAGACCAGATAAGCAAGGGTTCCCTTGCTGTACAAGACCAGATAAGCAAGGGTTCCCCTGCAGTACAAACCAGATAAGCAAGGGTTCCCTTGCTGTACAAGACCAGATAAGCAAGGGTTCCCTTGCTGTACAAGACCAGATAAGCAAGGGTTCCCCTGCAGTACAAACCAGATAAGCAAGGGTTCCCCTGCTGTACAAGACCAGATAAGCAAGGGTTCCCCTGCAGTACAAGACCAGATAAGCAAGGGATCCCCTGCAGTACAAGACCAGATAAGCAAGGGTTCCCCTGCTGTACAAGACCAGATAAGCAAGGGTTCCCTTGCTGTACAAGACCAGATAAGCAAGGGTTCCCCTGCTGTACAAGACCAGATAAGCAAGGGTTCCCTTGCTGTACAAGACCAGATAAGCAAGGGTTCCCTTGCTGTACAAGACCAGATAAGCAAGGGTTCCCCTGCAGTACAAGACCAGATAAGCAAGGGTTCCCCTGCTGTACAAGACCAGATAAGCAAGGGTTCCCCTGCTGTACAAGACCAGATAAGCAAGGGTTCCCCTGCTGTACAAGACCAGATAAGCAAGGATTCCCCTGCTGTACAAGACCAGATAAGCAAGGGTTCCCCTGCAGTACAAGACCAGATAAGCAAGGGTTCCCCTGCTGTACAAGACCAGATAAGCAAGGGTTCCCCTGCTGTACAAGACCAGATAAGCAAGGGTTCCCCTGCAGTACAAGACCAGATAAGCAAGGGTTCCCCTGCTGTACAAGACCAGATAAGCAAGGGTTCCCCTGCTGTACAAGACCAGATAAGCAAGGGTTCCCCTGCAGTACAAACCAGATAAGCAAGGGTTCCCCTGCTGTACAAGACCAGATAAGCAAGGGTTCCCTTGCTGTACAAGACCAGATAAGCAAGGGTTCCCTTGCTGTACAAGACCAGATAAGCAAGGGTTCCCCTGCAGTACAAACCAGATAAGCAAGGGTTCCCCTGCTGTACAAGACCAGATAAGCAAGGGTTCCCCTGCAGTACAAGACCAGATAAGCAAGGGTTCCCCTGCAGTACAAGACCAGATAAGCAAGGGTTCCCCTGCTGTACAAGACCAGATAAGCAAGGGTTCCCCTGCTGTACAAGACCAGATAAGCAAGGGTTCCCCTGCTGTACAAGACCAGATAAACAGCCCTTAAAGTAAAATTATAATACCTCCAGAAACTGCATGAATCTACTCCTCATTTAAGAATTGAAAATCTAATACAGACAAAATAAATTTAATATATTACCTTTACATTAAACGAAGCCATTTTGGTGTGTTATTACCAAATAAGGGTTAGATTTTCAGATTAAAAACTGACTTTTTAAAACTTCACTGACAACGAGTGGGCCCTATCTTCGTAACGAAGAACAAATACAGAATGTAGACCATTTTCGATTGACTGGTCGAAAAACTGTGTACTAGTGAATCATGATATAATTAACTGATAGCTTAATACAATATAAATCATATCAATAAAGGTTTTCACAAGAATATTTTCTCACAAGTAAAAGAATTATGCCAAAGATTCGCCCTGACTTCTTGCGATTCTGCAACCAACATAGGAAAAACTTATAGTCAATATCTTAATGTAAATAAAGAGGCTGTTATAAAACGAAAGCATTAAAAGGTCGTCATTTACAGTTACATACTAATAGATTCTACGCCAAGAGAGAGAGAGAGAGAGAGAGAGAGAGAGAGAGAGAGAGAGAGAGAGAGAGAGAGAGATGCCATCAAGGTCGGATATTTATCAAAAACCCAATGATAAAATGATGTCTTTAATCAACTTCTGTGCAAAATTAGAATCTGCTCTGGGTCTTTGACGAAGGAGTGAAATGCTCTCGTAAAAATATGGAATTCCCTACTCCTGATATAAGGTTTCAACGTTAGTTTCAATCTGAACCAAAAATATGGCCAAGTTGTTATTGGTGAGAGAGAGAGAGAGAGAGAGAGAGAGAGAGAGAGAGAGAGAGAGAGAGAGAGAGAGAGAGAGAGAGAGAGAGAATGTTGGGCGTGGCTGATAAGGCGAGCAGGCTGAACTAGGTTGTAAACACCTAGGAAATCATTTGAATTTATTAATTTTAACAAAAAAATGCAAAGCTGCCCAATGACTGAATTTCCTAGGGATACCGTTTAGTGAAACTATGGAAAACAGGGTTTCCCTGTGTGGTAGGAACAGGAAAACAGCACTTAAAGTTAAGTAAATGAGTGAGTTTTGTGTACTCTGTGTGCAAGATACACTGTTGCAAAGGATTAATTTTGTCTAAGTAAATTAATGAAATATCTATGTTATATATATGCTGTGTATGCTAAAGAATCCACGAGAATAGTTACAGATGGCTTCAAACTGTTGGAACCTAGATTTACGTCCACTTTGGGCTCCAGAGCCTTTAAATATGAGGCCCCGAGACAATATAATAAGCTCCCACGAAACATTCGAGTGATTGGAGACATTAAGGCTTTCAAGAGGAAACTGAAGTCTTTTGACAGTGACGATTTAACAGTAAATGAACAATATGTGACTTGAAAAAAACACTCTGAACGAACTAGAAACAAATGTTAACATAAGACACACGAGTGACAAACATAGGCTATCTGAACCAAGAACAAATAGTAAATTTGGTGAAAGGGCTTTTAGCTACTGTGCGCCTAGATATTATAATAAACTGCCAACTGAAATAAAGGACCTAAAGGGAGCAATTGAATTTAAGAAGAAACTAAAGACATTACTTTTCATAAGATCATATGATTTGGAAGATGCTACAATCAAAGAATTGTATAAGTTATAATGAAAATGTTTCGTTAGATGATTAATATGGACCCAAAGAGAAGTAGTAGTTCACTCGACTTTATTGGAGGGTTGGATTTAAACTCAAAACAAGTAAACAAGTAAACAAAAGTAGGAATCATGAGTATGTTAATAGGTAACTTTGTAGCAACTGGTACTTAGAAATACAAGCATCAAGTTTCGAGAATTCTACTGCAATTAGATTTTAGTGAGTTGGATTGGAATAACAATTAATACGAACATGTTTTATGAAAAAAACATCCAGAAAACAGCTAAAATTTCCCGCTAGATTGAAGGAAAAAAAAATCCAGATCTAGCGGGAAAATTGTCAAAATGGCAACAATGTTTAAAACATTTTTTTATATTTTATTACAATGAACTGCTGACTTTAAATCTGAAAATATCATCTTTATGTCATATAAAGCTAAGAAGACAATAAATACTTAAATTATTAACTTTATTAATCTGTTAAACTGTTTTTAAATAAATATCTATTTTTTTTTTATAACTGGAAATTTTTTTATTTGAATTACCGTCAGGTATCACTGGAGTTCTAAGTTCTAACCCACGGAACGACTAGCCGAAGATATCGTGTATAATCAGGCTACTAATAAAAGCATTTACACATAAATAGCCTTCAGTTATGACTAAACAATTCCATGCGAAATGCTATTGAAGTTTATAATAGCACACCGCTAGCGATCAGAAAGCCCTCTATGCCTGCAGCGAATTCTAGGCAAAAAAGAAAAAATAAATAAAACTAAAGTAGGTCTAACTATCTAGGCTTTCTAAAAATCCTAAACTATTCTGGCAAGCACAGTAGACTATTAGAAGCTAGGCTGTTACTTTATTGTGAGAACTTTTACTGTACAGTAGAAGTATAGTAGAAGTATATTAGAAAGAGTAACACCTAGTCTTTTTACTTCATTGTGAGGACAGCGATTCTCCATTCGCTCAGAGCAAGGTTAGAAGTATATTTCAAAAGATAAGAAAACTGAACAAGATAAATTACAGAAATGCAAACCTAAGCCTCGGTCCTAATCTAACCTAACCTAACCTAGGCCTCTTGCATAGGCCTAGTCACCCAGTGCTGATTGTGACCAATTACGATGCTTAAACATTCCCAGCGGTCACAATTATGACCTTAGTCTACACTGTTTGGACTAACGTTAGACTATATGTCATCGTACGATGACTTTTCAAAGACAAAATATGATACTTTATTCACACGTAAGATCACTAACTTATACTTAATTTCATGTGAAGTTAGATACTAGAACTTTTTTTATCTTGCGAGGTCTGATACGTATACTTTATTTTCTTGTAAGATCAGATACTCAAAGTACTTTCTTGTGAGGTCAGATACTTAACCTTTATTTTCTTGCGATGTCAAAACTTAAAATTTAATTTTCTTGTGAGGTCAGATACTTAAATTACTTTCTTGGGATCAGATACTTGAATTACTTTCTTGTGAGGTCAGATGATGAAGAACAGGGGGCCCATTCCACGGACTGCAACTGCACTGATTGCCTTACAACACTCCTGCAAGAAGCCACTGCCATATCAGAGATCATCCCAACTACACAGCCAAAGAAGCCTCTGCCGAAGTTTTGGCTTTTACCAATGGACCATGAGCTCTCCTATGCCTCTGTTGCTGCCATGGCCGCCAAGCCAGGCATGCAACTCACTGAAAGACCCAACAGGAAAGGTGACCTTATCATCTACCCCAAGGGCGTTGAGACAGACAGATTCCTTCAGGAAGACCCCACTTTAACGCTGCTGGATCCTGCTGTTATCAGGAAGAAAGCTGTCATTACCAGGTATCCTGTGTCGATGCATATCTCCATTGCAACGTCATGCAGCAACATTGACTGTGCTGTTCGCTGCATGAGCACAGATGACGTTCCAATTCGATGTCTCATTGCCACCTTCATCGGTCCAGTTCCCTCCAAACTGGATCTAGGAGTCTGGGGAACTTTCCCCATCGAAGATTATACACCTGAGCCACTTCGATGCTACAGATGCCAACGCTTTGGACATCACAAAGAAGAATGCAGAGGCCCCATCATCTGCGGTGTCTGCAGCCAGCGACATTGCACAGAAGTGTGCATTAAGGCCCACAAAGAAGGATGACACACTACATCCAAGTGCCCCAATTGTTCCAGGCCACACCATGCCTGGAATAAGCGCTGCCCAGAACGTCTCAAGAGGATAGCAGCTATGAAGAATACATCCTCTCCAAACCAAAATAAACCAGCTCCAATCCAACCACCAAAAGACCAGCGACCTCCTCGCCAGAGAAGACAGCGCCAGCCAGCTACTGCTCCTGCGTCTGCACCTGCAACTGCTCCTCATAAGGACCAGCACCGACTTGCAACTGTTCCTCATAAGGATCAGCACCGACCTGCAACTGCTCCTCATAAGGACCAGCACCGACCTGCAACTGTTCCTCATAAGGATCAGCACCGACCTGCAACTGCTCCTCATAAGGACCAGCACCGACCTGCAACTGTTCCTCATAAGGATCAGCACCGACCTGCAACTGCTCCTCATAAGGACCAGTACCGACCTGCAACTGCTCCCCAAAAGGACCAGCACCGACCTGCAATTGCTCCTCATAAGGACCAGCAACGACCCTCATCCTCATTCCCTTCCCAAACCTTGGCTCAAGAAATTGAGTCTCTCACCTTGCAAGACCTCATACCTATCGCCTTCCAGATCCTCACCAGAGTCCTTTCCTTATCCTCGACCCCCACCTTCCTGCAGCTCCTGCAACAATTCCAGTTTCCAGCCACAGAGCAGGAATAAGCCTCTTTGCTTAAACCTACTCCTATTCTCTCCTACTGATAATCCTTCTCTCCTCTCCCAGTATCTCCTACTTACTGGGACTTGCTGCTACCAATACTTTTTCTCTAACTAAAACTTTTCATTTTGTGGACTTAAAAAGGAGTCTCCTTTTAGGGTTACTTTCTACCCCTTTCCATGTCTTGTCAAATCCCTCCTTCATCCCTCATCCTACATCCTTTTATCCCTCATCCTGCATCCTTTTTTTTTCTGTTCCAGACTCTTTCCAATCCAACCTCTCCTTTTAATACACCATATTTTGCTCCTTTAGGAGTTCTCATTCCAGATTGCTATCCTTCTACGGGCATGGCAATCTTCACCCACTAACCTATCTTACACGTTCAGTTTTCAACTTGGTCCTCATGATTGGTCAAGTCGCCCGGTACTAGCTGTTATCTTCATTGGGTTACTTTGATAAACGAACATCTGATAACTTTGGTCCTCATGATTGGTCAAGTCGCCCGATTCTAGCTTTCGTCTTCATAGGGTTACTTTGATAAACGAACATCTGATAACTTGTAGATTGAATTCTCAACATTCAAACCTCCTTTTATTTGAATGTTTCTGTGTTATTAATATACAGCAAAACACCTTTTTCCTTTGCTTTTAAAGTGAAAATTCATATCATGATTTCCTCATGATACATTCTTGTTCCCATCCATCGCTTTCATTAAAATTCTCTTGATTTAACGTGAATTCCTGTTCAGTATTTCATTGGGATCCCTAAAATAGTTCTTGAGAGTATGACTCTAGTAAGGAAATTAATTAGTCACTTTTTGGAGTTTTATAAGTCTCTGCACGGATTTTTTTTTTCTAGCCCTAAGGTTTGTGAACGTCGCCAAAATTATTGCCCTTCAGTAGTTATATAGCGCTCCTATCCCCCTCGATTTATTCTCTTTTTAGGGAGAAATTCCTGGACTAATAATGAGTCTACTCAGATTCATTCTAAATATAAATTCTCTTCAGTAGAATTATCTTATTGTGGGCTTTTGTGGTTTTCTTTATTTCCTGAATGACGGGACGTGAAGGTTAGGCAACTGGCTTAAGGGAATATATTGTAAAAGTGTACAAATAAATGAATTATTGAATAAAAGATACAGGAAAACCCTGGATATATGATGAAATACGGAAAGGAATAAAGGAAAAGAAGGAACTAAACAGAAAGAAAAGAGATAACTTATAAAAGATTTTTTTATGTAACCTCAAAGCTATTAGATATTTCCTGAAGAACAGTCACTTTATTTTTAAAATATAAGTTAATGAGTAGATTACTAATTTATTTTTTTCATTACATAATTTACGTGAACTTTTTATTCAAAAATTCATAAAATTAGTAAATGTTTGCATAAATAGTTATTTTCTTCAGGAACGTTATCAGTTCTTGACATCACATCTGTAACTCTATAAAAATATTGAACTTTCAAGTTTCTTTGAACAGATTCCGTTAAATACTATTTTTATATGGTCTGTCTAACGACAAGATCCCGTGTCTGATCTGATATCATACTATAGGTATGGCAATCTATGGAACGGAACGGTAATCAACCCAAAGTACTTTAAGTGTTAGACGATCAGACTCTGGTATCGTGAGCTAGACATAAAACCAAAAAACCTTTCCTTTCCCTACCTGTCTGTTCTGTTCTAAAACTGGTTTCTAATACTACTACTGTTACCAGATCTAAATTGTGAAAATATGCTAGACTACGATGAAAACTATTCTATTTTATTGACGTATTTAAGTTTCCATAGCAAATATCATGCAGAAAATGCCTTAATAAATAATACTTCATTGATGTTTTATTCCAAAATTTAATTGTCTGAACTGTAAACCCCAACCAAAATATATATGATAATGAAGGGAACAATAACAAAATTAATGATTGCAATAAATGCTGTATTCAAATATATAGTCAAAACCAATTAAGAATTCGAGAAGTCAGAAATATTCAAAACAAATACTAAGGGAAATGGAACAGTATAATTTGTGGTACAATTTTAAAGCATTGGCGGAAAACAACCGATACCTTATTGCTTGAATCAATGTTACATATTTCGGCAATAACATCACTTTCATAAAATAGTGATTTAATTATATATATATAGTTAAGAGCAGAACTTGTTCTGAACTACTCGAAACGACTGTCGACGCAAAAATTAGAAAATATGATGCTCTCATCGAAAAGATACACTTTAATATATTTAAATACTAGGGAAAGGAACACGAATGCAATATATTTGAAATTTTTAATCTAAATTTAATTAAACTACAAATAATAGGCAGTATTTCTTATATATTTATGTAATACTGCCATGATGAGTTTATGAAAGGATAGAGTTTATTGAAAAAATTGAGGAAAGCAAATCACACAATGGCTAGGTTAAGTAAAATTTATAGATAAAACTGCCTGAAATTATACATAAAAATCAGATTATGTATCAGTTAGTAAATAAAAAAAAAACAAATTAAAGTAAAAATATGCATAAAAACAGAATGGGAACCTCCCCTTGCAGAATCGCAAATGAAAACTGAATGGCATCAACATTTATAGCGAGGTCAAAAGAAAAGCCAGGAATTTCTGGAGAGAGAATATTTAAACAGGAAATCAGATGAAACTAGCAAAGCTATGAATTTAGGGACTGACTAATGGTGTCAGAATCACTCATAGAATTATTAATGAAATCTCAACTGGGGGCGAAGAAGAATAAGCTCATGTTCATCAAAAAGAGAGATGGATTTGTCATCACAACTGAAGATGAAGAAAAACAGTGTTGGATGGATCACTTTAGTAAGGTCATGAATAGGAGATATGAAGGGAATAGTTTGATTGATAGACCTGGAGCTGAAGACCTTGATGTGTGCCCATGAATGAGCTCAGTGTGTTTGAAGTCGAAGGTATCATTAGTTAAATCAAGAGATAGAAAGCCCCTGGATACGATGAATTAAAGGCTGAGATGATACTGGCCGAAAAGGAAGTGACTCCTAGATTACTTATAAGATTATTTTGTAGAATGTGGCATGAAGAGGTAAATCCTGATGAATGGAAGCTAGGAGGGTTTGCTATTAATTCCGTAAAGGTTTAGGTTCTATTTATAACACTTTGGGGGGGGGGGAGGATGTTTGAGGATACTCTAAGTGTTCCATATTCTGCATAAAAATCACAAGTAAACGAATTCATAATTTCACCGCCGAGTTACAAGTTACAACAGCAATACCCATCTGTCCCCACCTTAGTATTTGACAGTAGGCTGTTCCTTTTACCAAATTGCAAGCTCTCATCGATAACGAGTCTTATTAATTCCATAATTTTAGTAGATTCTGGTATTCAAAGAAAGTTTATATTTTTTCGTATGCATTGTGTAATTTATCGCAATAAGATTTAAAGATATATGAAAAGTTGCGTTTATCCGAAAACAAACTCCTGCCCTTGACTTTTGCTGGTGTTATTAATTACTTTACAATCTCTTTATATTAATATTATTGATTGAGGGAGAAATTTAGGTTAGTAAATAGGTTTTTAATAAAGTAATGTCTTGTGGCATAATTAACACATACTACTTTGTGGCATAAGTAGTTCATATAAATTGACTGCAGTATGAACAGTTAAATTTATTATAACTTGCTGTATATAAACTTTGTAGGAAAGGAGATTGCTGTCACGTATCGTTCCTGGTAAAGATAGGATAAATGAGGTAGTACCTGAATGATGAGTATGGGAGCAAGAACTTAATCTATACTCTTCAAAAGTAATCTAAGGTTTTAACAGTTGTAGTAATGTAACTTCAGAAAGACCCATTGAAAAGACCTAATTACTTTGATATATTGAAATACGTGAGAAAAAAACAGTTATGCAATATATTTTGTAATTTTTATTAAATATAATTTTAAATGCATTTAATAGTTAGAATTTATTATATATTCTTGATTTAATTTAAATATACATATATAATACGGCTATTTTTACTTAAAAGGATGTGCAATCAGGGAAAATCTTTGCACCCAAAAAATAAATATGTGGATGATAAACCGAGAATCAGAAGCTCTCTCTCTCTCTCTCTCTCTCTCTCTCTCTCTCTCTCTCTCTCTCTCTCTCTCTCTCTCTCTCAGGAGCATGGGCTTATGCAATTTTATCCCTGTCCTTAGGGTTCAAAGGTGACTCATGAGTTGCAGAGGCAAGAGACAGTAATAATACCTTAACTGAAGGACAACGCCCTTGAGACTGACCATATATGCATAACCCCCTCTCCACCCATAGTAGCACAAGGCTGGACAATCTAACAAGCAAGCATAAAAGAGTCTTACAAGCAAGAGCCCGTGCCTTGCATAAGGCAAGGCAATCTCAGCTCAGTTCCCAGACTCTCTGCCAGTGCTAGTACCTGCTTACAGGGCACAGGGGACACCAGTCTCCCGTCTGTGCCTGCCATATCTGTCTTTTATTTAGGTGTCTGGGCATGGACTCACTTATACAATGAGAACAGACACAGCAAGAAGTATTCAGAGAACTGCAGATGGCAATTCTGCAGGAATTATGAATGGCACAGTCAACATATTTACTCTTGTTGTTGTAATGAAGACAAGATTAAATATGCTCAACTTAAAAGCAAATTTCAGGGGAAAATATGAAGATATTTGTGTGACTTGTGCAAAGATGAAGAAGATACTACCGAACATTTATTTTTTTATGCCCAAAATTAGGACATCTAATGAATGTAGACATAAGTTTAGGTACGCTGAAAAATCCTAGCAGGGATCTGGCTGCATTTATAGGTAGGGCAATGCAAGAGGGTCTGTCCCTCTCTTTTATTCTTCTCCTGTACTTCTCCTTCTACCTATTTCCTTAATCTTTATATGTTCACATATTGGCCAAACTATATGAGAGGCTATTTACAGTGGCTAGTGTTGTCGAAGTGCGGAAATTTCGTATGCGGAAGCGGATTCCTCATCGGCATAGTTTGCACCAATTTCCTCATGGGCTATTTTTGATCGATATTATTGTTTAGTTTATTGTATTATAGATTTTTTGTATGTAAATAAATATATACTTTCATGATAAATCGAAATTTGCATAAATATATATAAACTGGAGATGTACACTCAAAATAGTTGGTTGATTCACTACACACGATTGCAAACATTTTTTCACAGTTCTCACTCACATCCCACTGAGAGAGAACCATCACTGCTGCTCCTGCCGACATCTTCCGCCGCCGTTACTGGCTGTTGCCTGCTCCCTCTTCACTTGGCTGATACATTCAGCTTCCTGAAGAGACCGCCTCCGCCGATAAATCGCCGATTTCGCCGATTTCTCGCCGAATTCGTCGCCGATTTTCGCCGTTTTTTCGACGATTTCTGTTGCAGTTTTTGCTGTACTGACAAGGGCCTTGCCCCTGAATTGGCTGGAATCAGCCCCCTCATATAAAGAAAATTAAAATTGACAATATAGGCTAAGCTTTGCCTCCAACTACATAATTTTACCTTACTAATAGATCCTCCTGTGGAAAATCTGGTAGCCGTTGTGGTCTTAAAACTCCAGTAGAAGCAGGGCCAAAGGGTCAAAAACTCCCACTCTCGCTGTCTGTGGCAAGTGGCTTGTTATTCTTGGTAACTGGCGAAATAAGCCAGTATTCAAATAGGGTCAGGAATCAGCTCAAATAAAAACTTTTAGGTTTTACACTGAGTTTTGCTTTTTACCCCAAACCTCCCTACCTACAGGAATAGACTGCTGGGCCGTCTTAGTGCGTGAACGCAGTAAGAAGGCTCCCCAACAGCTATTTGTGTAGGCTAGTACTTAGCTAAAAAGAGTTAGTTTCAGCACTGCTCTAGCAATAGGTTAGTTAGCATAACCCCCATATAACTAACGAATTTGTGTTTCATTTTCAGATTCTGTAATTCATTCTTATAACTTCTACTATAACTTTGCTTGGGGCCCTAGGGCTTAAAGGGTTGGACAACCCCACCAGGCACACTGTCTGTCCCTCTATATGGTCTCTGATCATATACTAACCCATCTTGAAAAAAAGGACTTATCCTGGAACGAACTTAATGAGATCGTACTAGAAGCACTAGCAACTGGTGAAATGGAGATGGACCCCGACCTGCAACCCCTTCTAACTGAACTTGACAAGGAAGCCGAAAAGGAACTCATGGACAATGAACAAAAACGAATGGAACAGGACCAAGAACAAACAAACCGGAAGAGGACCAACGACAACGACTCTGATGGAGAAGGAAACCTACCTTGGCAGGAAGTAAGGAGAAAAAAGAAACTTCCTAGAAGGAGCCAACCAGGGAATGATGTACCCACCCAACAAGGAAACCTTACCGCAGGAAGCAGCAACCAGCCTGCTAGAGAAAACAAGACCTATTTTTTTAGGGTCTTAGCTGGTAATCCATCAGAGGCTTTCAAGGCTATTGCTGCCTTTGAAAGCAAACACAAAAACCTTCAGATGATTGCCAAACCGAACAGGCAAGGACAGTGGACCATATCCACCAAGGACACAAGGGCACTGATAACCTTGCGAAGCACCTCAGACATTAAGCTATTGGAGCTTAAAGAAGAGGAAAAATTGAAAAAAGCAGTTGTGGTTGGCTACCCAACTGATATGATGGAAAGCCACCTAATTAAATTACCCAATATTACTGCAGCAGAAAGGATGAAGAACAAGGCAGGCTTCCTTACAAAAGCCATACTGGTGACATTTAAGGGTCCACACCCACGAAGAGTCGACCTAGGCATCTTTGGCAGCTTCAGGGTCAACAAATATTACCCAGATCCCCTCAGATGTTACAACTGCCAGAAGTATGGGCATCACAAGGACCAATGCCAAGCAAAGGTCCCAACCTGTGCTGTCTGCAGCCTTAAGCACCCCACACAGGAGTGCATTGACAAGAAGGCTGCTGGAATACCCACAGTCAAAAAATGTTCAAACTGCAAGAAAGGGCATACTGCAATGGCCTGGGGATGCCCTGAAAGGGTAGCAAGAGTAATTGCTGCCCTCCCCAAAGACAAAAGGGACCCATCTAGAGGAAGAGCGGCCCCCAAACCTCTACCCAGAAGGAGATTTTATACCCAGGTGGAGCTAAACAGGCACTCCAACTCCAGAACAAGAACCAGGTCAGTATCTAAACCCAGAGCCAGATCTACCTCCAAGGCTCCAACCCAAGGTCCGAAACCACTGCCTAGGACCATCTTCATAAAGACCACGGTCCTAAAGGATAAATTGACCGAACTAGTCACTCAGGCCGTGACTGGAAAAATCAATGCTGCAACAATTGCTACCAGCATTGAACAAGTCCTAAAAGACTTGCTCTCCAGGAATAAGTCCTCCCAATCCCCCTCTCTTGCTATCCAGGAGATCACTTCTCACTCCTCACCAACCACACCTACCATTCCATCACCTCAATCACCCGTACCTTCCACATCCTCCACTTCAGTCCCCGCACCTATCATACCACTCACCCCATCCATCATCCCATCATCCACTCTCCCCCCATCCACCTCATCCACTTCATCCTCCGAGGTCAAGGCAATTGCCTTTGCCCCTAGGGACCCAAGACAATACTCTTCAACCTACACCATGGAGTAAGAGTTCTGAACTGGAACTCAGCCGGTGTTAGATCAAAGATCTCCTCCCTAATTGCAATATGCAAAACTGAGAATGTAGATGTCATCCTGCTACAAGAAACCAATCTTCCAGCAGGAAAGAAACTAAAAATCCCAGGCTACAATGCCTACATCGCACCACAGATAGGCACAGACAGAGGACTAGCTACATTAGTTAAAACTAGCATACCAACAACAAGGTTACACAACCCTATTCCCTGTGGCACCAACATAGAGACACTAGCAGTAACAATAACATTACTGAATCAAAAAATAGACATATACAACATATACAGAAAATTACATAGGGAGGATACAGGAGAGTTACAACTAACTCAACTCTTTGCTCACACAGAAAGAACACCTACAATTATCTGCGGGGATTTTAATGCACATCACCCCATACTATCATCCCCATCAAGGACAAACCCCTCAGGGGAACACATAGCTTTCGCCCTGGATGAATTTGAGGGAGTCTCCCTCCTAAACACAGGGCAACCTACACACATAAGAGGTGGAAGACTAGATCTGACTTTTGCCACAACAGCCATTAGACACCTAACCAAGTGGCAAGTACACTCAACCCTGATAAGTGATCACTTTGCCACAGTGACAGAATTGGACTTACAACAACTACCTCCAATCCCACCACCCCCACCAAGATGGAACCAGGACCTAGCAGACTGGGTCTGCTTTCAAACAACCATAGAGGAATGGGCAATCAGCTACGCTCCTCCAGAGGACATAGACCAACTAGAAAAAGACCTAGTTGAGGCCTTTCACAATGCAGCCAACAGAGCTATGCCACTAAAAACAACACAAGGTAGTTACACTTACAAAGACTCCTGGTACTACTGCCCAGAAGTCAGAAGACTAAAAACCAGACTAAACAGAGTCACAAAAATATACAGAAGAAGATCCACAGTAGAAAACAGAGAGCTACTACAAACAGTCAAAACTGAAACAAATGAAAGAATCCATGAAATCAGAATTGAAAAATGGATGGAATGGTGTTCAAGCCTGTCAGGATACACCAATCTAACTCAGCTTTGGAAATGGCTAGGCAGAGTAGCCGGAAAAAAGAGAAAGACACCAATTGCCACACACCCACACCCACATGAGGAGGCTGAAAGAATTGCAACATCCTTTGCAAACAGAACACTGTCAATCAATCTCTCCCCCGAAACCAGAATGCAACAAGAGCAACTGGCACCATCAAGATGGGAAGAGATCAACACAGCCTGCCTTCAGCAGGATGACACAGACACCCCATACACAGTTGAGGAGCTAAGAGCAGTACAAAAGACAGGGAAAGACACTGCACCTGGAGCTGACAAAATCACCTACACAATGATCAAACACATGGGTCCAGCAGGAGAAACTGCATTCCTAAGATTACTAAACAAAACACACCTAGAGCACATAAGGCCTCAAACCTGGAGACAACAAGATACACAGCCAATCCCCAAGCCAAAGGATCCAACAAATCCCAGGCCAATAGCCTTGGTATCCTGTATAGAAAAAACAGGAGAAAAAATGGTCTTAAACAGATTAAAGTACAAAATTGGCCCCCTAAACAAGCAGCTATATGCATATCAGGAGGGAATTGGAACCTCTGAATGCATCACAGATGTATTAAGCTGCATAAATCAGAACAAGGCAACAATAGTCTTCATAGACTTTGAAAAAGCCTTCGAGCTTGCAAGCCCAGTTGCAGTGCTGCAATCAGTAGCCAAAAAAGGAGTCAAAGGACACCTACTAGCATGGACTAAAAACTACATGCTAGGAAGGCAAGCCAGAGTCAAATTTCAAGGAGTGATATCCACATATCATGAATTGGAAAATGGTACGCCACAAGGAGGAATTCTAAGCCCCCTCCTTTTCAACATCCTCATGGAAAATATAGCCTCACTTCAGCTACCTGAAGGAGTTAATATATTTATCTATGCAGATGATGTATGTGTAATAGCTCGAGGGCCAGTCAGGACAATAAAAATGCAAAGAGCACTCAATGCCATCAGCCACTAATCCAATGAGCTTGGACTAAAAATTAACATTGCCAAAACAAAAGCAATGACAATCAAAGCCCCAAACCCCGTACAACCACTCACAATAGGAATGGAACCCCTAGAATGGGTGGACCGATACACATACCTCGGGGTAATAATAGACAAACAGCTCACTTTCAAGCAAGAGATAAAAAATCTCAAGGAAAGAACAAATGCCAGAAATGCAGCTATGAGATATATGTGCAGGCTCAAGGATGGAGCAAATGAACACATCCAAAAGAAATACTATCTAGCCTGTTCCAGATCACTAGTAGACTATGCCGCCCCAACACTCCTGGGACTAACAGATCTACAAACAAGCACAATTGAAGTGATTCAAAACAATGCCATGAGGCTCATGTTGGGTGCCCCAATGTGGACAAGACTTTGCAACCTAAGGTTGGAAACCGGACTACCAACCCTCGAAGACAGAATTGCACTAAGAAATGCAAGCATAGTTGCAAAGATGTTCCTGTCAGACAGAGACTCAATCACCAAAAGACGAGTAAGAGAGGAACTATCCAAACATCCTGAAGTACAAACCCCAGATTCTTATGGCAAAGACCATAGCAATAACATCAAAAGACTTGGCCTTACAGAAACAATCCTACAATTAAAACCTGACACAGCACAAAGCACTATACACATTCCACCATGGAAAAAACAAGTTGCTAAATTCAACTACACCAAACTCCTAAGGGCAAAAGAAAACTGCACAATAGAAGAACTCAGAAACGCAGCAGAAGCAGCTATAACCTCAGTAGAAACAACAGGGGCACAGATCTACTATACTGATGGTACAGTAGATCCTGGAACCCAAACAGCAGGAGCGGCAGTTCACTCCTGCAAGTTCACAGCTTGCTGGAGAACATCCAACAATGTCTCCACCCTGCAGACAGAGCTTGTCGCAATACAGCAAGCATTAAAATACTCTATTGAAAATGAGGAAGGACCAGTAGTCATCCATACTGACTCACGATCCTCAGTGCAGGTCCTACAGCAGGACAAAAACAAAGAAAACAAATCCCTGATAGCAGACATTAAAATCCTCTTACATCAACATAATGAAAGAAACAGACTAGTAACTATAAACTGGATCCCCAGTCACATCGGGATACCAGGGAATGAAAAGGCTGATGAGCTAGCCAAAAGCACCAAACACATTCACAATGTACAGGTGCACATACAGCCTGCACTGCAACAAATCAAAAGCAAAATAAAGACACAGCTCAAGAACAACCTAATCAAGGAACTACATATGAGGATAGAGAATGGCTCTCCCTCTGCAACATGGTACAAATGGGCATCGGAACTAGAACCCCCTCCCATAGACAGATACACCCCAAGAAAACTGGCAGTATGCATACACAGACTCCGGCTGGGTTACAAAGCAAACTGGGAACTCCTAGATGACATCCAGACAAGGTGTGAACACTGTGATGTCATACCACAACAACCTCTCCTGCACTACCTACTAGAATGCAGAGAAACAGCACAGCTACGAGTTGATCTACTTGTAGACATCAACACACCACATGCCATGAAAGAGGCAGCCACACTGGCAAAAGCAATTGTCGAAAGCATAGACACACATGCACAGTTGCTTTCAACTCTACCTCCACCAAGGTAAGACCTCCTCATTCCATGCACCATCTCATCCCCTCATTGTAAGGCTCTATTCACATCACCCCCTTTCACTTCTCAACTAATCTACCACTTAAAAATCTCTCTGCAGGGACCCTAGGGAGTAAAGGGTTGGACAACCCCACCTGCACAATTTTTCTCTAATCTTCAAAAGCCTTACACCCCCACTTTTCAAACTACCACTATCCGAGAAATGATGGCCCTCTACCACTACCACCATCATCCTTACCCTATCCACATCTTTTTCTACTACTAAAAACCTTTCAAATTTCCATTAATGCAACTACCTTATAAATTTTTACAGATCACCTACGGGCCAACCAAGGGAAAGGCCCGTGCCAACAACAAGTGTTGGCTTTAATACCCCAACAACAACAACAACATGCAAACATTTATGGCAATGTTGCCAATTATGGGAATATATTCCTAGATTTGGGGATTTTGGATGTCTGATGGGGATAGTTTAAGTAAACAAATATATTATTGCATTTAGTCTGCACTTATATGAAGTATAGTGAGTAATTTCTATATTAGTAAAGCCTACAGAATAAAATATGTTTGTGGAAATGGAGATTTTTGGGTGGTTTTGGGGAATTTTTAGACAAATCCATCTGGCAACACTTAATGATTAAAACGAGTCTGATAATATAGATTAAAACACGGGTTTTAGTAGTTAAAGATGAAATGTAGTACTCATAAAAAGTTCATAATCACGCCTTCAATTAAGTGTCTTATTCCAAGAAGTATTAAAGACAGTATTGACGCTTTATGCAATCTTGTTGATCACTAATAACCAGTTTTGTCTCATCAAAATGATATTGCCTTTAGAAATCAGCACATAAAACTACTCATCCTTTATTAATTCAAAAGTTAATATATGCAAAACAAAATTAACTTATTACTTTTACATTAACCTGAATAAGGCTTCTTATTTTCACATTACAAACTGATTTTTAAAATATGAGTAAGTCCGTATGCCTAACGAAGAGTTATGTTGAAAATTACTTTTGACCAACTGGTTGAAAAACACAATTACACAAAGAATTTAGTCATTAACTAATGCTTTGATTATACTTGCCCACAAGTAAATAGTATTAATGATGGTTTAATGCAAAATCAGTCGTATCAATAAATGCTTTCCCAAGAATATTTTCTCAAATATGAGACTTAAACAAGATATTCGTTCTACCTAATTACCATTTAGCCAGAACTAACATATATAAACTGATTCTGTATGTAAATACATATAGAATAAGTACTAATTCGAAAATAAACACATGTATTGTGATAGGGTAAATACCACATAATATATACACATTGCAACCAGAAATAATGATAATAAGAAAGTGAGGAAACCGGTGGAAATTGACATTGTAAGCTAGCTCATGTGTGACTGGGGACCTGAAAAAAACAGAGTTTATTTATGCAATTATGTAGACTATTATTAATTTTTTTTATTATTAAAATTATATTGTTACCAATAATTTTTCTTGTTTTGATTTTTATGTGTATTTTTCCTAGAAGAGCTGCTATATAAAGCCCATGGGTGGCTGCAAGACTTGTTAAACTCCTACCTGCAGTAATTCCTGTGACAAATTTTTCTAAAAAGGGTTTTGAGAAGATATGTGAAAAGGTCATGTCACAATATCCATATTAACGCCTTCACATTTAGGGTATTATATCGTAAGTTTCAGTAAATTACTTTGATTTTATGACGAAGTGTTTTATTAACCTTTAAAGTGTCACCTAAAGATCTTCGCTCAGATTGGTGGATCTTCAGGTGAGAAAATTTGGGATGGTGGATCTTCAGGCGATTCAAAAAAAAAATTAAAATAAATAAATAAATAAACTATAACTTTAGTTGTGGGTTCGGCTAATAAGAATAACGCCAGTCGAGTCTGTCTCTTTCCAAAACCAAACAGAAAGGATTTTGGACATCAGCTAACCGATTGTCCGACTATGATAACTCCTGTGTTATTTCCGGAATTGACTATTGAAACTCGCTCTGTTACGATCTCAAATGACAACTTAAGATATTACAAAACATAATAAACAGAGCAGTAAGATTGATAAAAAGGTGTCCCACCTCTATAAAGGATCACTCCTATATTAATTGAATTACACTGGCTGCCTATTTAAGCTAGACTAAGGTCTTTGTGCAATGACTCTAGTTATCAGAATCGGACGTCCAAAACACTAAGAAATGGTAAAACTGTTATAACATCTCAACAAAGACTTCGAATTAAAACAACAGAAGTACTGGTCCTTCAAAACTACCCTTAGAAAAGTCAAAATACTTTCATTGCTGATGATTGTCGATCAATTAAAGTAATATATTTCCTTACACAGAAAATAGCTTAATGTCAAGTATCAAACTATTTATAAACACTGCCATTTCCCAGTCACAAAATTGACAAATATCTAAACTAGTTACAGATGAATTGTAGTACCACATATAAAAAGTTTATAGTCACGCCTTCGATTCAAGTTGCTTAATTAACGAAGTATTAAGGACAGTATTGACGCTTTTTTTTTTGCAATCTTGTTGATAACTAATAACTAGTTTTGTTTCATCAAAATCACATTGCCTTTGGAAATGTCCACATGAAACTATATATCATTTATTAATTCAAAAGTTAATACATTTAAAATAGAATTAACTTATTGCTTTTACATTAAACTAAATAAAGCTTCATATTTTTAGATTTAAAACCAATTTAAATAAAAACACTGACAACGAAGAGCAAATATGTTGAAAACCACTTTAGCCGGACTGGTCTTAAAATAGACTCGGGAACCAAAATCCCCCACCACCAATTGCAATGATTGTTTAGTTATTAACTAACGAACCAAGTAAGCCTGTTCACTAGTAAATGGAAGAAAACTGTTAATGAAAGTTAAAATGAAGTCGAATCAATAAATGCTCTCCCAAACATATTTTCTCACATATATCAGAATTACACAAGAAATTCATCATAACTTCTTATCATTCTCTAACCAACACATGAAAACAGAAGGTAAATATCCCAAGGAAAATAAAGAGGAAATAAATACTAAGCCTAAATCATGACCTGGTTTCAAAACGAAAGCATTTGATAATACAAATGAATTGTGTGTTATGCAAAATACATTTGAATATATATATACGATAAACTGCCCTTATAGGTCGTGCAGTGATTAGGGTTCCCCTGTTTTATAGGACCAGGAAAACAGACCATAAAGTAAAGTTCGTGTATGGCAGGCTAATCACAGTAGCCAGTTAAACAGATTTATGCATTTCTTTAGGAAAAGTCATGTTAATTAACATATGTAACAACAACAACAACAACAACAACAACAACAACAGTAATGATAATAATAATACTAATAATGAACAAGTTGTGCAACTCATGCAAGACTGCCCATATCACCTAGAAACACAAGAAGCATGATTTAACAAAGATGTACTTTTGAATTCGGTTTCTTAATGAGTAACTTGAAATAAAGATTGCCACTGCTGTATGATGTCACAGACTACATTCCACAATCATGGAACCAGTGTTCAAACCTTTTTGAGTCATTCTTTACCACAATTTCAAATGTGAATAATCACAATAAATGTAGATTTCTTACGCCAAGTTAGATTAAAGTGAATTGTTAGAGCATCTCCACCTAAAAAACAGAACTTATCCCTCATAACTGCTACTTAAGTCAAAATATTTATGATAATTATTACAGAGTTGATGTCACACCTTCTATTCAAATTGCCCAATCCACAAAATATTAAAACACAGCATCGGCATTCCTTGCAATCAGGGAATAACTAATAACCATTTCCTTTTATAAAAAGCTATTGTCGCAAAGCTAACCATCATTTAGTAACAAAATTAATGCAAAACAAATACAACTTTTTACCTTGATACTGGAGGAAGGCTTAGTATTGATCACTAAATAAGGCTTTCCATTTTCAAATTAAAATCCCCATTAATTTTTACAGTAACAACTACAATTATAGGTGATTACAGTGTGCCCAATTGGAACTCAAACCACACGGCTACAATTATACACCACCTTATCGTTAATTGACAAGTTAAAGCCACATCTAGAAACGATCTCATTTAATAACCACCACACGCTAAGGCAGCCATTTCGGGGAACGTCTTTTATTAAAAAAAAAATAAAAAAAAATTATTTGCCAATGAAAAACCCTTAAAGAAATTCAATGGTTTACTATCACACATGGAAACCTACAACACATATAATATATTCAAGTCTCCAGCATTTTTATTAATAAAACAACAGCGAGAACATAATAAAAAGAAATAAACCTTGTAAAGTGTGTCCCTCCTTACCCAGTAAATCCTTCGTTGTTTGCAGGATCACAAGTTCAAAGACAAGACACACTTCCTTCTTCCTGTGTGTGTGTCTGAGACAAATGAGTTTTCTTCTATAGTTTGCACTGTCAGTGACATCCCTAGAAGTTCCCTAGACCAGAAGTAATTTTTCCAGGCATTTTTCAACGCAATTAAATCTGTAGCCTACTAAATACTGTACTATGTACTCCTGTATCTTCTATGATTATAATATATTCTGTAATTATTTTAATATGGTGTTTATGAAACCACAAACAGTAAAATTTAGTTTTTTAGATTATGAATTTATGTTCTGCTTTCAGTTTGTGCTCTGAAAGATATATTAATCAAATCATAATTGTAATGAATTTCATACCACAGGAAAACAATAATACCTAATTAAGTCATTATAAATCTTATTGAAGACAGAATTATTCATGAGTATTTACAGTAGAGTGTTTTTTCAGTTACCAGACGTATGGGAATTCACACACTTGATATATCCCCAAACACCTCTAGAAATTCCGAGATTTGGAGGCAAATTCTCAACAAGTTGTCCCCCTGGTTAAAGAATTGCTTTATCCAATCAGAGACCTCCATCATAGCCTGCTTTCTATAGCTTTTTCATCGGCTAAAATTATAGTATTTTGCTTAGGATATATTTAAAAATTCTTCCAATAGATTAATTGAATTATAATAGGAGCTCATAAGATATTAATATGCATATAATTTAATATTTAATTGATATACAGTATACGAGTGAAATTTATAAGCAAGTTACCCCTGAATCAGTTGGCTTAATAAAAAGAAAACGGTGCGACTTTTTATTTGGAGAAAACTTATTTTAATGGTAACTATGATATATTTAACCACCACGAAAAAATTTTCTTTTTCTTTTTGTTATAAAGTTATCTTAGCAAATTTATGAGTTAATGCCCTTAGGAATATTATCTTCCATAACTTATATAGTTGTATGGTACAAAATTAGTAAGATTCACTTGAGAATAGTTAAACTATCACCACAAACTAAAAGTAGATAGTATCTTAAAATCTAGGATTTATAGGGGGTCTATGTATAATAGCGGCCACCTGTATGTAGGATGATGGCTAAGAATACAGCAGTATAAGGGGGATCACAGGGTGGGGGGGGGGTAACCCCTATTAGGCACGTAAGGTCATGGCATGTAGGTTAGGTTAGGGGGTAGGAAGTTTAGGTTAACTGGTATCCATTCTTATACACATGGGAGGAACTGGCCGCTAATGTACAAAGGCTCCATTTATAGTTAGCCTATAGACTTCATGTAAACCAGTATTAGCCTATGTTTGTTTAACTATCTTTACAAACATTTATCTTTTAAATGAAGGGAGATGTTATGTAAATACCCTTATAATAGTTTTGACGGATTAAAGAAGCAGTTAAACGATGTAACTATATCCTTTGTGATGTATTTGTGGCCAAGTTCACACTGGGTGAATGGAGGAGTTTTGAAATGAAGGAATTAAGTTTGGTTGGAGGTGTCTGGTGCATTTTATTGAATACCAAATGGAATTGGAAATACACAATATTTTACATTAAAAGCAGCTGCTTAATTTCATTTTAAAATTAGTTTAAAGATCTAAAAATTATGCACACACTTATTCATGTTGAGCGTTTTGGTATAGGTCTAATGTATACTTCTGTAAATAGATTGCTATTAGAGTATTATCATTAATGACTAAGCTACAGCCCTAGTTGGAAAAGCAATATAATATAAGCACAAGGGCTCCAACAGGGACAATAGCCTAGTGAGGAAAGGAAATAAGGAAACAAATAGAATAATGCGCCAAGGTGTACCCTCAAACAAGAGAACTCAAAACCAAGACAGTGGAAGAAGACCATGGTACAGAGGCTATGACACTACCCAAGACTAGAGAACAATGGTTTTATTTTAGAATGCTCTTCTCCTAGAAGAGCTGCATAAAGATGATGCCAATATAAAAACTGTCACTCAAATATAGATAAACGTATTGCTATAATTGTGAATATGGCATTTGATAATGATAGCTGGCAAACACAAGATGAACCTCAAACTTCATTAGAATAGTTAATTTCAATTTTGAACATTAAGAATACAGTAGGCCTTAAGTAGCCTAATGGCAGAAGAGGTTACAAAGTTCTCTTGCCTGAGTATACACTCGGGCAAACTATAATCTTCTTTCTCTTCTAGTTTTTTTTTTCTAGCTTTCCTAGTTTATATATGAAAGATTTTTTTTAATTTTGTTACTGTTCTTAAAATATTTTACATTAATTGTTAGTTACTTCTTTTGTAGTTTATTTTCTTGTTTTCTTTCCTCACTGGGCTCCTTTTCCCTGTTGGAGCCCTTCGGCTTATAGAATCCTGCCTTTTCCAACTGGAGTTGTAGCACAGCAACTAATAATGATACTATTAATAGGTGGACTTAACACAAAGAAGCAGTAAGACAAGGTTGAATATGATAGATTTAATAACTAAAAAAAAAGGACATCCAAATACGTAGAGTACGGACATGCATAAGGTACCATGTAAATCGCATTGCTAACTCTCTTAACTTTGGTATTTTCTTGTCATTTAAAATTAATTCTAAGAACAAATGACATCCATTGTCATGAGGAGGTGAACTACTGGACATTAAATATCACCCCCAAAAGACTTAGAATTTCAAACTCCTCCTGTATATCAGTAGGCCTAGACATTTTTAAATACCTGTATGATTAAAAATGAATGATTTAGGAAGGTTGACAGCTGTACTTTACATTGAAAAAGAGATCACTATCTGTTGATGAATCCACATACCGTTATACCTAAGCTTGTGTGAATCATAACAGAAAATGTTGCAGACACCAGCATTGAGCGATGGTTTGAAGGCTACAGTTCTTTAAAGGTCGCACATGAATGGAAGAAGCAAGGGACAGTGACAATGCCCTGGAGACTGACCTTATATACATATCCTCAGCACCCAAGCCCCCTCTCCACCCAAAGGACAGGGGAGGGGCAGACAATGGCTGCTGATAACACAGCAGGTAGACCTATAGGCTCCCCTCAAACCATATATACTTACCTCACAAGGGTAGCGAGGTTATAGACACTACAAGAAACTATCGAGGTTGCGCTGGTCTCAAGCCCCAGTCCAACACATTACGAAGACAGGGTTGTTTTCAGTAGGTACCATTGAAGAAAATGCCTAATGACGTGAAAAACTGCTATGCTTTACTTTACGTAGGAAGATGACATAGTTTAAATTAAATAGCCATGCTAACAAATGCAAGCCTTGACTGGCACTACAGAAGGATGGCAATGTAACACCAAAAAATTTTATGGTGCCTTTTTGCAACTTGCTCTAGGCTTCATTTGCACAAGAAGAATTGCGTACCTAAAGGTAGTAGGCTGGCCAAGGCACCAGCCACCCGCTGAGAAACTACCGTTGGAGAGTTATTGGGTTCTTTGACTGGCCAGATAGTGTTAAAATAGATTCCTTTCTGGTTATGGCTCAATTTTCTTTGCCTACACATACACTGAATAGTCTGGCCTATTCTTTACACATTCTCCTCTCTCCTCATACACCTGAAAACATTAAGATAACCAAATAATTCTTCTTCACTCAAGGGGTTAACTACTGTACTGTAGTTGTTCAGTAGCTACTTTCCTTTTGGTAAGGGTAGAAAAGACTCTTTAGAAGGATACTCTAAAACTAAACCGCTGTATTGTACTCTAGTTTTGGGAAGTACCATAGCCTCTGTACCATGGTTTTCTATGGTCTTGGGTTATTGTTTTCTTGCTTGAGGGTACACTCAGGCATACTATTCTGTTTCCTTATTTCCTTTCCTTACTGGGATATTTTCCTTGTTGGAGCCCTTGAACCTACAGCATCCTGCTTTTATAACTTGAGTTGTAGCTCAGCTAGTAATAATAGTAATGCATATGTTTCCAATTATTGGCAATTAGTTGTCATGAAATTTATAACGTGAATTAGACAACAAAGATTGGTAGTCAAATCAGAATGCAGAGGACCATGCCCACTTAGTTTAGGCCTTACAGAAACGTCCCAACAAAATATACAAAGCCTTTTATCAACTCCTGGACCTTTGCATTAAATACATCTATAATATAAAAAGCATTTCTTGCAAAACAAAATACAAAATAGTTAACGCTACTTTAACATTACATAATTTACCAATAAACTAAAGGGACAACTTTACCGCAAAGTTTATCAATTAAGAATAATAACTTTTGTCTTAAGAAACCATAGAAACTTGAGGTATTTCCATGAACCTTAGTGAAGTGGAGCATGAGAACAAGCATCAAGCAGGTCAACTGAAAATATCCCATCCCTTCCTTGATAGCATCTCGGGACACAGGAGTACGAAGATATGAAATACGGCAACATTACTGGAGAGCAATTTTGGCTCTGAAACCCAGTAACAGTGGAATCATAATACCCTTATATTGAAGACCACTTGGACTGAGGTAACGTAAAACTAACCTACTCTTTAAGCTGATGCTAAGAACAAAATAAAGTGTGTCAATGTCTGAAAGGAGATTCTTTCTATAGGTTCAAATTAAGGGGGAATATTTTCCAAATAGAAATGAATGACGAGTGATTATGCCGCAGTTCCAATAGGCACCGTTGCTATCTTGGGTCAACTTGGTGGGCGTTGAGGTAGCGGCAGTACGGGAGTCAGCATATGAAGCTACATTTGCGGTGGAAAACGGGGAAGGGTGGGCTGTAGCACCTTAAGTCTACCAACCAAACTCAGCTAAGTCCCTTGTAAGGCTACCTCACAAAATTGGGGAATATGCCATGGTAGATAGAATTGATTTTACAAAATAAATCTCGGCAAATAGGTGTATCACATATCTATATTTCACTATTACTGAAAAATTCCATCCACTGCCCTAACTTGAGGATCTTGAGCTAGAGAAATAGATGGTATTTTCTTTACCACCAAGTTACAAACATGTCTATCAATCGCCATCTCTGACCTTTCCTTATGTTCAGATTCTTCAGTTACAAAAATTAATGCATTCAGGACTTGATCATCTTTTCCAAACAGGTAGAAGCTCTGAGAATGGCTGACAAATCCTGTATAAAAGATATAATATTCCCAGAACAAACAATAAGCTTTGCATAAAACCAGTTAAAGTTTTTTAAACATCTATTTCCCTCTGCATTAGATTAAACAATATTAAATGACAATCATGAGCTTTGACTGTGATTCATGTGACAATTGATAATAACAAGAAAAAAAACATCTACAGAATATGTCAGTAGTTTTCTTTAGATTGACACACAGATAGAGAAGACAGTGGGCCAACACACGCCGTCTAAATGTCTCAATACTATACTAGACACTTGAAGGTTAAAAGGTCTCTGGTTTGAGTTCCAGATTTATCAGAATAGATGCTCACCTGAACGTCAGGCAGGCAAGCCCTAACCCCCAAACTGTGGTGCCCAACCACAGCAGTGGCCTCTCAAGTAAATAGCTTAAACTCCCGGTCCCGGGCGGGGATCCATCTGCCGCCAAGCGAATGCTAGGTAAACTCGCTACCACTGTACTAGCCAGGAAGCTATTAAGCCTATTAAAAGGAAAGAAAACAGGGAAATTTTCTAGCTTTTGGGGTAAGCATCAACGTAAGGAAGCAAACAAGATTTTGAAGTATATGTGAACATCAGGTGAAGTTTGGAAAAATAAAAAAAGAGAAAATGCTTAAAATTTACATTAATTTAGGATGGAAATAAATAAAATTAACTTATTCAATTTAAACAAAATTTATATATAGATTTGATACTGTTGATTGAGGCATAAAACATCTGTTCAAGAAGTGTTATTCATTCAGCGCAAAGGAAAATTCCCCAGTGAAAGAGACACTCATATTACACAATAACTGAAATTTTACATTTAATAGAAGACTGGCATGAGAAAATAATTCTTACTAATGATTATTCTTCTATAAAGGTCTCAGGGCTTAACCCTTTTACCCCCAAAAGGACGTACTGGTACGTTTCACAAAACTCATCCCTTTACCCCCATGGACGTACCGGTACGTCCTTGCAAAAAAATGCTATTAAAAAAAAAAATCACATTTTGAGAAAATTCAGGCATTTTCCAAGAGAATGAGACCAACCTGACCTCTCTATGACAAAAATTAAGGCTGTTAGAGCAATTTAAAAAAATAACCCCCTGGGGGTTAAGGGTTGGAAATTTCCAAATAGCCAGGGGGTAAAAGGGTTAATATCAAGATTTTGAGCATAGCTGATCAGTGTACACATAAGCCTAAAATGCAAATATGATTGATAAATATATATATAAAAAACTCAAAACATTTAATATGGGTAAGCAATAATTATAATAAGTAAAAAGTAAACTTTTTGTTTCTTTTTTAAATGCTTGAAAAATACATTCGACTTTAATTGGGATTTGAAACTCCATATGAAAGGACATCCAAATAATTGAATCTCTCATAAATGAAGTAGTAGCACTATCAATGCATTACTTGGTGTTGTACAGTATCTTTTTGGACACTAGCTGCCCTTTCATTTTAATCTTCACCTATATATGGGTGATGAATGAACTCCCAGGACCCATTGCTTGAGCCTTATATCCAAAATTCTTGTGGTTCCGTAACCAAAATACAAACCACGCTATTTAATATGGGTATTACTTTCGGCGTAGCTGAAATGACGAGCCATTAGAATTTTAACGAGGGTTTACTAGGGTAGGGAGGGGTAGCTAGCTACCCCTCCCCCCCTCACACCTGTGACTAGCTCACTTTGCTTTTGGCTCGGGTGATGAACAAACGTGTCTGCTCCCACCCTCGCTTATTGACAGCCTTGATCTTGTTTTGCTTTTTCTTTTCAGTGTGCTTGGAAGTTGATTTTAGTTTTGAGGCAGATACCAAGGTCTGACATCTGAAAGTATAAACAATATTAGACAAAGGAATTTAAAAAGAAAACAAACTGAATATCAATCTCGCTTCAACCAATTTAAAATCATTAATGAAATACCACCACAAGAGGCTCTGGCACCCTAGCAGTACCAGCTGAACTCGGTTGAGTCCCTTGTCAGGCTGGGAGGAACGTAGAGAGTAGAGGTCCCCTTTTTTGTTTTGTTTCATTTGTTGATGTCGGCTAGCCCCCAAAATTGGGGGAAGTGCCTTGGTATATGTATGTATGTATCACAAGAGGTAGTTATTTAAGCAAGTGTCAAAGTAGTCCTTTCTCTCCTGTTTTGATTGAAATTCTAAAACTTTATTAGGAAATCTTATCTAAAAGTATTTTATAAAGCTTTCTCAATTCCTACTTTTTGCTTTTTATTCAGAATTGATCCAAGCTACCAAAAACTTTTCAAACTCTAATTATTCTTTTTAACCTACTGTAGTTTAATTTATAAAAAAAACTTCTCAGAGTAATTCTAAAAGCAAATAAAACTAGAACTCTGGAAATAACCAATTCACTGAATTATGTAGAAAAATTTTGAGCAGCAGAACTCCCAAGCATGGAATATCTATTGATTAAATTATTGATATTTAGGATAATATAAAAACTAGCAACAGACAGAAATTAAACAATTTTGTCATCCATAGAGGTCCGGAAATAGTAAATATATTGACTAAGGTCATTAATGAAAATGAATAAAAATATATCGACACAATCAAATATTTTTGGAGGCACATTTCAAATTCATTTATGGTGAAGGAAAATCTTATCAACGAACTATAGTCAATTTCTTTTAGCGAGGCAGATTTGCACCGACTCGAAGGAACGCACTTTTAGCTCAGAAAAGTTTCCTGATCGCTGATTGGTTGGACGAGATAATTCTAACCAATCAGTGATCAGGAAACTTTTCCGAGCTAAAAGGGCACCGCTGCGAGTCGGTGCAAATCTGCCTCGCTAAAAGAAATGGACTATAGGACAACTGTAATCTCACTCCTCTTTTACTGAACCCTATTATTATCATTACTTGCTAAGCTACAACCCTAGTTGGATAAGCAAGATGGTAATTTATAAGCCCAAGGGCTCCGATAGGGAAAATAGCCCAGAGCGGAAAAGAAATAAGGAAATAAATAAACTACAAGAGTAGTAATTAACAACTAACATAAAATATTTTAAGAACATTATCAACATCAAAATAAATCTTTCATATATAAACTATGAAAACTTATAAAAAAAGGGGGGGAAGAGAAATAGGATAGAATAGTGTGCCCGAGTGTACCCTTAAGCAAGAGAACTCTAACCTAGGATAGTGGAAGGCCTTGGTATAGAGGCTATGGCACTACTCAAGACTATTTCGGAGTGTACTTCTCCTAAGAGAGCAGCTTACCACGGCTAAAGAGTCTCTTCTACCCTTACCAAGAGGAGAGTAGCCACTGCACAAATACAGTGCAGTAGTTAACCCATTGAGCAAAGAAGAATAGTTTTAAAAAATTTCTAGAAAGCCTAAAGGCTTAATTACTAGTTCTAATTATTACCAAGATTGAATTTAAAATAAAAAACTTTCCAGATTAAAAATTATAAAAATTAGCTACTGAAGAACAGCGACTTTCAGAAGGTCCTCAAAGACATCTGGTGATACAAACAAATCCAAAATACATACATACATATACCAAGGCACTTCCCCAAATTTTAGGGGGTAGCCAACATCAACAAATGAAACAAAACAAAAAGGGGACCTCTACTCTCTACGTTCCTCCCAGCCTAACCAGGGACTCAACCGAGTTCAGCTGGTACTGCTAGGGTGCCACAGCCCACCCTCCCCCGTTATCCACTACAGATGAAGCTTCATAATGCTGAATCCCCTACTGCTGCTACCTCCACGGTCATCTAAGGCACCGGAGGAAGCAGCAGGGCCTACCGGAACTGCGTCACAATCGTTCGCCATTCATTCCTATTTCTAGCACGCTCTCTTGCCTCTCTCACAACTATCCTCAAATCCAAAATGAAATCATAAAATCTCAGTTATTGTATCAAAACCTCATAATGAAGTACTGTAATCAGACAATACAGTAAGCAAGACGACATTTGAAGTATGAAATTTGACTATTTGTTGACCTTTGCTGATGAAAATTGTAGGCACGCAAGTTAACCCTTTTACCCCCAAAAGGACGTACTGGTACGTTTCACAAAACACATCCCTTTACCCCCATGGACGTACCGGTACGTCCTTGCAAAAAAGTGCTTTTTACAATTTTTTTTTTTTCTTTATAATTTTTTTGAGAAATTTCAGGCATTTTCCAAGACCAACCTGACCTCTCTATGACAAAAATTAAGGCTGTTAGAGCAATTTGAAAAATATATACAGTACTGCAAAATGTGCTTGAATAAAAAATAACCAGAGGGGGTTAAGGGATGGAAAGTTCCAAATAGCCTGGGGGTAAAAGGGTTAAGAAGATGGTTGGAAAAGATGAGTAACTGACAGCGAAATCTAAGATTGACCTCTCCCGATGGCCACCTTGCCGAGACAACCTTATTCTGCACATTGGTTGAGTGAACCATCACCTTGCTATCTACAAGCGAGCGGATATTCCAATCTTCTGGTCTCCAAAGCCACATGACCCTGGACAAGTTTGGGAAAGAAATGATGAGGGTGTTTGGAGCCAGTGTGGTCATGCGGGCCAGTACTTCCCCCTGACCTGATAGATACAGTTGAGAAAACTACAGATATGGAACAGTGTGATGAGGACATTGATGAAGGACAGTATAGCCAGGATGGTGATTATGAAGAACATTGCAGCGATTATGATTATATCAAATTATGAACATAGTTTTGGGAGTCATCATGAAGCTTCAATAATAATCAGTTGTGAGTCTGTGCATTATATTAACCCTTTTACCCCCAGGCTCTTTGGAAATTTCCAACCCTTAACCCCCAAGGGGTTATTTTTTTCCCAGCACATTTTGCAGTATATTTTTTTTTAAATTGCTCTAACAGCCTTAATTTTTGTCATAGAGAGGTCAGGTTGGTCTCATTCTCTTGGAAAATGCCTGAATTTTCTCAAAAAATTATCAAAAATATGAAAAAAAAAAATTTTATAGCATTTTTCTGCAAAGACGTACCGGTACGTCCATGGGGGTAAAGGGATGAGTTTTGTGAAACGTACCAGTACGTCCTTTGGGGGTAAAAGGGTTAACTTGTATCACTGGCATCTGCATGTAATATATATTCACATCAATTAGTTATTGGAATGATTGGAAGATAAAGTACCAAAGGAATATTACTTGACTTTATTCCAGGAATCTTTGGAATATGTAAAGTCTTTTTATCATTACAAAAATACTTTTTTGGCATCTGCAAACGACTGTCCTCTTTTCTTATGAGCCCAAAAAGCAGTTTCTCTTGGATTGTAATTCATTCAACCAATACTTACAGATTTTAAAATAATGAATCTGCATCTGTCAAATGTATGAGAAGCTGAAAGAGAATATGCAACTTGCTGCCTTCGATTTCAAAAATATCATTCTGTGGAAGACTTGAAGCAGCTTTAACTAAGGTAAAGTATTAACCCTTTTACCCCCAAAGGACGTACTGGTACGTTTCACAAAACCCATCCCTTTACCCACATGAACGTACCGGTACGTCCTTGCAAAAAAAATGCTATAAAAATTTTTTTTTCATATTTTTGATAATTTTTTGAAAAAATTCAGGCATTTTCCAAGAGAATGAGACCAACCTGACCTCTCTATGACAAAAATTAAGGCTGTTAGAGCAATTTAAAAAAAATATACTGCAAAATGTGCTGGGAAAAAAATAACCCCTAGGGGGTTAAGGGTTGGAAATTTCCAAAGAACCTGGGGGTAAAAGGGTTAAAAATACTGGAGGTTTTCAAAGACAGTAAGACCTCTATTTTCTTTTTTCAATTTTTCTTAGGACGCAAAAGTTATGGGTAGGGATAATAGAAAGCACCTTTTCATATAGAAAGAAATTAATCACAAGTGCAAATTAGGAATTACTAGAAAGGTTATTGCCTGTACAATCACAAGAACTCTTTAAATATTCAACTAGGGTATCCACGACATCAAATCAGAGGCCCAAGGGTAAAAAATTAGCCCATTTTTCATTATCTATAACTAACCGTATTAGTTTCAAGTTTGCAGGGAAGAAACTGTACATATATGGGCTGTTTTTGAAACTACAGGTACCATGAATTATAAAACGTGTATATCATTAGCTGTAAATATACAGTATATGAAAATATTGGAAAAGACATTTTTTTTAATGAGTTTATTGAGAAATTGCAATTTGACACAATGAAAGAGGACAGTCTTTCACATGTGCCAAACAAGTATTCCTTCTCTCTCGTTTTTAATTTAATTATACAAATGTTATTCTTAAAGTTCTATTTCATCTAAAAGAGTTTAGAAAGGCTGACCCAATTCAAATTATCTGCTTTCTATTCAGAATTTATCACTGATAACTTCAACCAAAACAAATTCATTCATAATTACTATAAAAATCTTTATATTTTAAAAAAAAATTCTCCAGCAGATTAAGCCTTTGCGTAAAAGAGAAAATGGCAGCAAGTAAATCGCCAACTCACTCTGGATTATGTATAAACATTTTAAGAAGGATGAACTACCAAACAAAATATCTATTAATGAATACAAATAAAAAGCTTGACAAATATGACACTTTTAATGTTGTTCTTCCACTATTGACCATTCTTTAACAACAATAAAAATGACATATTTGAAAGTAATTTGTATTTTTCTTAACACAAACCTTGAGCTCTTTATATAAATTTGGCCTGCCATCACCTATCCCCTCTAAGTCCTGTTTACAATCAAAAGTGATGAGACATCACTGATGTGTCTGTATGCGTGTGTGTGTGTGTCTGTGTGTGAGAGGGGTAGCCGGCTACCTCCCCTACCCGCCGCTAAGTAGCAGCGGGGGAGTTACCCCTCTCTAACCCTTTTACCCCCAAAGGACGTACTGGTATGTTTCACAAAACTCATCTCTTTACCCCCATGGACGTACCGGTACGTCCTTGCAAAAAAATGCTATACAAATTTTTTTTTTCATATCTTTGATAATTTTTTGAGAAAATTCAGGCATTTTCCAAGAGAATGAGACCAACCTGACCTCTCAATGATAAAAATTAAGGCTGTTAGAGCAATTAAAAACAAATATACTGCAAAATGTGCTGGGGAAAAAATAACCCCTTGGGGGTTAAGGGTTGGAAATTTCCAAAGAGCCTGGGGGTAAAAGGGCTAAACATCTTATGGCTAGTCTTCCAGTTTCGCTGGAAGTATATCCCTAATAAAGAACGAAAGGGTTTGTATATAGTGCTGGAACAATGATGATTTGATCCTACCCGCAACACAATAGCCTATACAGTACAGAAACTCGAAGTAACCTATAAGGTTACTTGTTTTTCTAGCCAATAGCACATTTCCATTTGTGAAAAGAAAACACTTTCCCGATAATCAAAAACTAAAAGCAACTTACTTCTAAAGGATTTCCATCCAGTACAAAGAGATGCGACGTTTTATGAGTTCCTAAGGGAACTTTAAAGAAAGGGTTGGTGAATCACGAGACGCATACTTTTCTTGACAAGTCTTTAAAGTCCACTGGGGCAGCCAGAAAAGATCTGGCTATTTCCATCGCATCGGCGTCATGATTAAAAGCCACGTTCATCTTGGGGTGACAGCAGCCTTACCTGGAATATTGTTCAATTCAAATAAATCATCATAAAAAAAGCCCTTTCCCTAATAGTGTCACTTGAAAAATGCTAAAATTTGATCTAACTTCAGAGAAATTCATTGCTAGGCACCAAGACTTCATTCAAAATTTACATAGTACATAAAATATATAAATAATTCCATTATGTTATAAATTAAACATTAAATATTTGTACGACCTTAGTAACTATTCTTAATAAAACCGACATAGCTTCAGTCGGGATAGAGCTACAGGCTTCAACCTGTACACAGTACTGAACAGCTTTGAGATGCAAATAGAGTTGTCAAAACATAGCTTATGATTTCGTTTATCACACTTCTGTACTTATATTTTCTCATTATGCTATGTATAATACCATTATACCATTATCAGAGAGGAGTATGTACTGTGTTTTTTAATTTCATGAATAAAAGTTTTTTGTAATTTTTAATCATAACTTCTTGTTGCAGAGCTCGCCGCAAGGTCACGTATATCAGCATAACATGTCAAATTTGAAAGTACTTTGTATTTTTCCTAACATCACAAACCTTTAGCTATTTATACGGGGATACAGTGAACCCTCGCTACTTCGCGGTTCGACCATCGCGGATTCACCACTTCGCGGATTTTTTCCATAACCCATATATATACAGTAATATATATATATATATATATATATGTATGCATGTATTTATGTATATATGTAGGTATGTATATGTGTATACATATAAATATATATATATATACACACACACACACACACATATATATATATATATATATATATATATATATATATATATATATATATATATATATATCTATATATCTAAAGTAGGAAGATGTGATGTAGTTCTAAGGGAAAAGTATGGGAAATATGTCTGGGTAATAAGCAAAGCTCTACCTCCAGTTTGTTTCTACATTATCATCAGAGATAAATGTAAACAAAACATTCGTTGCCATTTTTTATCGTGCTTTTTAGCATGTTTAGGAAATGCATGATATAAAATCACCTTTAATATTTGTGCCTTTTTTAGTTTAGGGTACTGTAGTACATGCATTAAGTGTTCTGTACATTAAAGGGTAGTTTGTTAACAGTACTACGTACAAGGGAAGGTTTTAAAAGTCTGAATATACATGTTGAATAAATAGGTAAATATGGTGTCACTACTTCGCGGATTTTCACCTATCGCGGCCGCGACTGGAACCTATCTACCGCGATAAACGAGGGTTCACTGTATTACTTTATGCGAAGCTGAAAGAAAACAAATTTTGAAGTAGGAAAAATCTATTTTTGGGTGAGATAGCCATGTCGTCCTGATGGAAGCTCCTTCCGGCAGCTTCCTACTGCATAATATTTCTGCGAGTGATATTACAAGAGAATTACTGTCAGGTATCACGGGGTTCTAACCCCCGGAACGACTATCCTAAGATATCGTGTGTAATCAGGGACGTATCCGTAGATAACCATAGATATCGTACCCCTAATAGACTTAACCCAGTTTAGGAATCTAAGAAGGATAGGTGAGGAGACTTTAAACGAGGGTTAAGCACCCATCCGCTTATTAGCAGGGTGGGGGGAGTAGTAGCTACCCTGCTCACTCACATACCTGAGCTGTTAACCTACTTTGCTAGGAAGTAGGACTTCAAGAGGGACAGGTACTGGCTGGCAAATTTATATAAATAGCTACAGGTTTGTACTGTTAGGAAAAATACAAATGACTTCCAAATTTGTCATTTGTTCCGTCACTAAATAACAAACCAAAGCTATCTATATGGGATGAGACTTACCCTTGAGAAAGGTGGAAGTCTGTGCCAATTGGCTTTTTGGCTTTGAGCCAGGGTTTTCCCCTTTATGCGTTTTGCACTTAATTGGCGGAAACCCTACACCTCGCTAAACCCGTGCTATGCATGGTCCGCGGCCTACACAAGCTGTGTGCTCGTGACACTAGCAATGTGACAGTCTAGCTAAGAGTTCTTCCGAGCCATAGGTATCTCCAGAGGTCACCAAGACATTACCTAATATCCCATCGTTAGGGTATGGGGACGCAACAAGTATTAAAACAATGCTAGGTTACACTAGGGAAAATGATTTACCTGCAGATAGTTGAGGTCAGCTTTGCAGAGGACCCTGAATGCTGATTCCCCAAGGGAGGGAAAGATGAAGAAAAGAAAGAGCCAGCCATTCTTGAACAATCACCCCAGACTACTCCAGGATAACTTATGCCCTCAACCCTCTGCTACTTGTCCATCAAGGAGCTTGAGGTGTTAAACAACTCGTGCAGCCACCACAGGACCAATGGAAAAAGTTTCCATGTTCCCGTGGGTTACGTTTTGCAGGTAGTGGGTAGTGAAGGTCGTCTGATGCTTCCACATGCCCGCTTCTAGTACCTGCGCCACAGAGTAGTTTCATTTGAATGAAAGGGATGTTGCAATGCCCCTGACGTCATGAGCTCTCGGTCGATATGTTGGAAGAGGATAGGGATTCAGGGCCTTACGAATACAAACACAGATGGTGTTCTTCGTGATCCTTCTCTTGACATTCCTTGTGCTAACGAAGAGTGCTGACACTTGGGGGCCAGCTGCAGGTGTTCTTTTGACGTAATACCTCAAAACTTCTTGCTGGGCATAGTAACAGTTGATCTGTGTCATCGGTTATGGTACGAAGACTCTCAATTTGGAAGAAATCAAATCTAGGATCTGCTACCCCTGGATTTTGAGACTTTGCAATGAAATCAGGAATGAAGCTGAGGATTACCTCTCCCCATTCCTTTGAATGGGCGATGTCTTAAGAAAGACCATGAAGTTCACAAACTCTTATGGCCAAAGCCAAAGCGAGTAGGAACACCCTCTTCAGAGTGAGGTGGCGATCTGTTACCTGACGTAATGGAATGTAGGGGAGACCCTTCAGAGACTGAAGGACCCAAACCACGTTCCAAGGAGGAGTTCTAACTTTCAACTGGGGACAGTAAACTCATAACTTCTATGAGGCGAGAAAGTTCTAACGAAGAAGAAATATCTACAACTTTCAGCTTAAATACTAGACTCAAGGCTGAGTGGTAACCTTATACCGCCAAAACTGAGAGGAGTATTTTCTCCCGAAGGTGTAAAAGGAACTCTGCTATTCCTGGAATAGTAGCATCGACAGGAGAGATACCCCTTCCACGACACCAACCACAGAAGACAGTCCACTTAGCTTGGTAGACCGAAGCTGATGAGTGTCGAAGGTGTCCAGCCATCAGGTTTGCAACTTGTTGAAAAAATCCTCTCAGAGTGAGGAGGTTCTGGATAGTCTCCAGGCGTCAAGTCGTAGCAAAGCTACGGCATTGTGGAAGATGTTCCCATGGGGCTGCTTGAGTAGATCGTGTCGTGGAGGGAGTTCTCTTGGGAGCTTTGTTAGGAGCTGCAGAAGGTCCGGGAGCCATTCTGCGTGATGCTATAGCGGAGCTATGAGGGTTATCGAGAGATTGGTGGATGCTCTGGTCTTGTTGAGAACTCTTCTCATCAGACAAAATGGAGGAAAATGCGTAAACATCGATGTTGTCCCACCATTACTGGAATGCATCTTGCCAGATAGCCTGGGGATTTGGGACCGGGTAGCAGTAAAGCGGGAGCCTGAAATTTGGGGATGTTGCGAACAAGTCCATAGTCGGGGAACCCCACAAAGTCAGGACTTTGTTAGCTGCTACATGATTTAGAGACCACTCGGAGCCTAACACAGTATCTAAGTTGCTCTGATAAGGTTGTCTGCGAGCACATTCCTTTTGCCTGGAATGAAGCATGCTGATAGGGTCACCGAGTTGTCTTCTGCCCATCTCAGAATCTCTAATGCTAGATGGGATAGTAGCTGCAAAAACGTACCGGCTTGTTTGTTGATGTAAGCCACTACCGTGGTGTTGTTGCTCATCAACACCACCGAGTGGCCTGCCAGGAACTGCTGGAACTGTTGGGGGGTTAAGAAGGCTGCCTTCATTTCTAAGAGATTTATGTGCTGGTACTTTTTGGACTCTGACCAAAGGCCTAAGGCTGTGTGGTGCAGCATGTTGGCCTCCCCACCCTTCTTTTGATGCATCTGAGAAGAGCATCAAGTCTTAGGAGAGGACGAGAAGGTTGACACCTCTGCGGAGTCTCATTATGCACTCACCATCTGAGGTCTGTCTGCTCTTCTAGTCCTACAGGAACTCGAATGTCCGGGGAATCGTTGGACTGATTCCAGCTGAACTTTGGCCTCCATTGGAGAGATCAGATACTGAGACAGCCATTGGGAACTAGACAAACCAAGGATGATGGGTGCCCGAGGAGACATAGCCACCTCGTCTGAGGACTGGTCTTGCTACCTTCGTCAGCCTCACTACCCTGTCGTCTAATGGGAAGACTTTCTGTTGATCAGTGTCGATGATTATATCTAAGTATACCAGTCGTTGAAAGGGAAGTAGTGACGACTTCTTGAGATTTTCCATGATTCCCAGATCTTATCAAAACTCATGAAGTTTGTCTCGGAGATGAAGAAGGGTTGCCATCGAGTTTGCTAGAATCAGCCAGTTGTCCAGATATCTGAGGAAATGGAAGCCGATTCTGTGAGCTCAGGATGACACTAGGGCGAATATTCTAGTGAAGACCTGAGGTGCTGTGGAAAGACCGAAGCACAGCACCTTGAACTGGTATTTCTTGTTGTCTAGAAAGATCCTTTGATACTTCCTTGAAGACGGGTGGATTGGGATCTGGAAGTATGCATCCTTTAGGTCCAGTTTACACATGAAGTCCTGTAGTCTTACCGCTTGTCTGACTGTGTCTGCCGTCTCCATGCTGAACGGAGTTTGTTTGACAAAGTTGTTCAGAGCTGAGAGGTCGATAATGCCTTTTTCACAAGAAAGAGTCGACTGAAGAAGCCTGGGGAGTCGTCGAAGACCTCCTGGAGAGCACCCTTCTTCAATAAGGTCTGGACTTAGGCCTGGAGAGCCAGCTCTTTTGCAGATCCCTTCGCATAGAAGCTTGATGGAACTGGATCCTTAGTCAGTGGAGGGAGAGATTGAGTGAATGAGACGCAATACCGAATCCGAATGAATCACGGAGACTGTCCAGGGTTTGACCTTGAGCTGTAGTCACCTTTGCCAGCGGCAATGCAGGCAACCACCACCGGTGAATAAGTGGGAGGATGGCCCATCCTAGTGGGTGCAGTCTCCGCCACCTTCTCTAGAACTCTTACCTCCACATGAGGACTTGGAACTCTTTCACTCTTTGGCTGGGAAAGGCTTCTACACCTTGTTGCCGTTGTAGCTGCTATCCTATTCGTTTATTCGTTAGCGGTTTTAGCTGTTGCTCTTGTTTCTTCTACAGAGGAAGTGGTCTATAGGACGAGATGTTCGAGCCCTATGGAGGAGGGCGTCCTGGTTGGACTTTCTTCACCTCTCTGAAGCCCGGTCAACGTTTTCCAGCCTGAGCAGAGGAACCATTCACAGTAGAGTTTCTCAGTCTCGTTACTTCATTCTGGGGGAGCTGATGGCGGAATCTTTTTTTTTATTGAGTCCCTTCGCCAAGGATCGTACTTGCCCAAAAGTTCACAACTTGGTGGGAAAGGAACTCAATGGTTCAATTTCCTGATAATAGAAAGGTCTACATCACCTTCCTCGAGGTCTTGCACCTGTCCTCGGTCCTTATGAGGTGTCCCACTGATTCTAACCAGAAGTCCAGCCACGAAGTAGCATGCATGGCGTACTTCGTTACTTTCTCATGGTTAAGAATCTTCAATGCCGAGAACGAGACTTGAAGTCCTGATAGTCTCTCGAGGGAGATCCCTCTGGTAAGGGCCTCTATGGAGTGATCGAGAGGCAGGGGAGGAAGAGGCTCGTTGGAGACCTCGTGATACTTCCTCTGCTGCACAAAAGGAGGCGGAAGATGTTTAAAGGAGGAGCAAGTGATCTGTGAGAACGCCTTCCAACAGGCACTGCTGAGGGGCCACCGCTGAATCAAATAACCCATTAATGAACCTCATGCAGGCCAAGACCTGCTAGAAGGCGTACTCCAACTCCTCCTGCTCTGCCTACGATAGCTTTATACTAGCAGGTCTTGGGAGATGGTCGTCATCGTCGTTAAGTCATCCACCCACTAGATCTCCTCTCGAGGTGAGTTGACGTCGCCCCTCGAACAATGATGACGACCCTGCAGAGTTTGGAGAAGATCATTTGGATCCTTCCTGCAAAGGTCTTGAAGTCCTTGCCAAAGACTAGAGGACAGTCTTGGCACTCTTCGACTCCTTACGGGGCAGAAAGAATTCCTCCAGGAGTGAAGGTCTTGCATGCTCTTCCCTATGTCCATCATTTGCTGAGGGAGCGACGTCCTCCAGTAAAGGTCTGGATACCGGTAGCTGCTCCAAGGGAACCACCTTGATAAGGGGGGGGCAGGAAGACCCAGTCAAAGAATCCTCTCTGAGAGAGGGAGAATCTTGGTTCAGGAGATGCTGGGGGGGTGCCTACCCGCCGAGGAGTGGCGATAACGATGTTCATCCTCGGCTTCGATGTTCGTACATGAGTTAGTTTGATCCGAGAGGAATACTGCGGCTCAGCAACTACTCACTTCCATTTTAGAAGAGAGATGGAAGATGATGAGGGCACCTGAGGAGAGGGGTACGTAGACTTACGTCTAGAGTCAGCCGGAGATGAAGACGGCTTCTCCAAAGGAATCCTTGGCATACTGGTGGACTGTAGAGGTGAGACACCTTCCACAAATGCCTGGTGAACTGCTTTGACCAGGGCATTGAACCAAGGTTCCTTGCCCACTGAGGAGCTGGCCGACAGATCCCCTGAGAGGATCGATGCTGAAGGTCTCTGAAAAGATGGAATCGGGTTCCTACCTGGATCGACTGATGACTGGAGAGGCAAGCGGTGCGAAGAGGCGGACGGCTGCTACCTTGATGGTTCCCACTTAAGGGTGAATGAACAGGGCAGCTTACCCGACTAGGCTCCTTACAGGCTGGTTCCTTCTGAAGGAGAGGTTGTCGGAAGTGGTCCTTCCAGGAGTGATGTCCTGGACACTTTGGCTGGGGAGCTGTGTTCTTGAGTCGACCTGTAAGAAACAGAAGACTTACGGTCTAGAGTTGGAGAACGGCGATCTAAGCCTGATGACTGTCATTTGTGAGCTGGTGAATGAGAGGGAAAACTCCTACAAGGAGCTGGCGAATGGCGGGTTGGCGAGTGCCGATGACTTGATGAGTGATGAGAAGCTCAAAGAGGAGAGTGTCAGGAAAATTGCTTTTAATCTGGAGATCTCCTACAGCCTGGCGAATGGCGAACGGCTGGTGAACGACCAGCCACAGGAGAACTAAGAACAGCTGGCGAATGACGAGCAGCTGGGGAATGCCGAGAAGCTAAGGAACAACGAGCAGCTGGAGAACGACGAGAAACTGCCGAAAGTCTAGTAGTTGGTGATCGGTGAGTTACAGCCGAACGATAAGCTGCTGGTGAACGTCAACAAGGCAGGGAATGATGAGTCGTGGACGAGTGACAAGTAGCTGTAGAACTACGATCAGCTGATGAACAGTGGACTGCAAGTGATCGACAAGTGGTCGGAAAGCCTGAAGAATCTATGGCAGCTGACAAACCACAAACTATTGTCAAGTGACGAGAAGTTGAAGGGTGCCTATGGACAAACAAATACTTAGGGGCTGGCAAACGGCGAGTCCAATATAACAGATGAGGGTTGGGAACTAGAAGGCTGTCGGCGACTCTGATGTTATTCATCACGAGGTGAAGAGTGACGATCTCTGGAAGGGGTCTGCGGTTGAGGTGACGAGTGACGAGGAGTGGGCGAGCGTCAAGGACGACCACGCACTCTGGGAGCTCGTTGAGGGCAGCGAAGATCTTCCAAAAGGGAGGAATGCTAAGCAGGAACAGGAAGATGTTTAGAAGACATTTGGATCTGGGACTCTAGGGGGGGGATCTCACTCTAGGCGAGAGCGATGCCCACCCACAAGAGGGACCTGCCTTGAACTTTGCTCTACCCCAGATGGAAGAGTTGGCTCAGCAAGGAGGGAGGGAGGAGTCTTTGTCAACGGCGGCAGCAGCGGAAGAAGAGGCAGGGTGGGAATCGTCAGCGGACACGGCAGACAAAACCTCAGGGTTTCATAGGCCTACACTCAGAAACAACAAGGGATCCACCTCTGAGAAAGTGTGATCGTTTCTGCTTCGCACCGAGTTGAAGTTCAAAAAACACGTTTATCTTCGGGAGCCGGTCAAATCCAGAGATGACCACACCTGGAAAACATCAGAAAAAGAGTACTGCAAGTCTCACTTAGGGAGAGGGGTGGGGCGGGGCCGCTTCACTAGGGGAAGCAGCACTATTCCTCGAGACCTGAGGTTGACCTGGAGTTAATTGGCGTACGTTTTTCTGCGATTGTTTCCCGGCGTAAACCGAATGAACAGGAGCTTTAGGAAGAGGTTGGGGGATCAGAGAAGTCTTAGATTTCTCAAACTTCGAGGAAGACCCTGAAGGTGAAGAATCCCTTTTGGACTTCTTATTATGCCAGGTCCCATACTTCTCCCACTGGGAGGCAGACCACTCTTGGCATTCAAGGTAGGTGTTGTCCTGGTCACCACGCCGCCCACAGCAGGCAGGACATAGCAGATGCTTATGACATAAACATCCCACAGGAGCAGCCATCAGGTCCCGGACAAGTCCACATGTGGACGGCCAAGGAGAGAGCGCACACACACTGAAAAGAAAGAGAAGAAAGCAATTAGTCAGTAATGGCAAGTCAATAAATGTGAGGGGGAAGAGGGGCAACGTATGTTCTCCACTCGAGCCAAAAACAAAGTGGGTTCACAGCCCCGGTGTGTGAGTGAGCGGGCTAGCTAGTAACCCTCCACCCACCCTCGCTAACTAGTGGGTGGGTGGTTAACGCTCGCATTCAGCTTCAATGAAAGTAATATCCCCTATGAAAAGCGTTGGTTTGTATTTAGTGACAGAACAAATGTAAATTGGTTTGCAAATATTAGGAAGACCTCAGGGGTAACATCTATGTATACAAAAATAAAAAGAATGGACACTACCTAACCTAACGTAAATTACAACACCGAGCACAGCTTGACAAAGGCCTGCTTCCATCTCCATGGCTCACCTACTTAACCTGGCCTTGAAGGTATGGTTTCTGAATGAATTAAGTAAAATATTAGTCTATAATATAACCAATTTTTAAAGTACAGTAAATTATATTTACCATAACTATACAAACCTGAGTCCTTCAATAAGAGAATGTATAATTTAAGTAAAATTTTAACTACTGCACATCATTCCATAAACTACTGGCTTTTGGCTTTCCCTGGGGACTCCTTATTTGAGTCCCTGCACCTCGCTAGAACCTTGCTACACAAGGTCTGCGGCCTACGCAAGCTGTGTGTGAAGGTATGAAGTGTGACTCATCCTAGAAAGTTGTTCTGAAGTTCTTTAGATGGAAACTTGTAGACTAGGACTTTCCCAATACCACCTCGTCAGGGTATGGGGACATGACAGTATTAATATTAATACTAGGAACACAAGGGAGCATGGTTTACCTGCAGTGGTTTGAGGTCAGCTATGCAGAAAACCCCGGATGCTGCTTTCCCCAAGAGAGGGGATGATGAAGAAAAGAATAAGGGCCAGTCAAAACTTTTCATTCATGCAGACTAAAACCGGGTAACATTGCCCTCAACCTTCTGCTAATTGTCCAATAAGGAGCTTGAGGTTTTAAACCATCTGTTGTGCAGCCACCACAGGACCGATAGAGAACGTATCGAGTCTCCTGTGGGTCATGTCTTGCACGTAGTGGGATGTGAATGTTGCTTGACGTTTCCACACCCCAGCTTGAAGAACCTGCGTCACTGAAAAATTCTTCTTGAAGGCTAGGGACGTAGCTACGCCCGACATCGTGTGCTTTAGGGCGACGTGACGGAGGAGGGTCTGGATGCAGTGCCAGGTCAAGGACCCTGCGAATCCATGCAGAGATGGTGTTCTTGGTGACCCTCCTCTTAGTCCTTCCTGTGCTGACAAATAGTGCTGACATACGAGGACGGGCTGCAGCTGTTCTCTTGAGGTACAGCATCAAGCTCCTTACTGAGCAAAGTAAGAGATGGTCTGGGTCATCCGTTACAGTAAGGAGACTAGAAATCCGGAAGGAGTCGAATCGAGGATCCGCTACTCCCGGGTTCTGAGTCTTAGCAATAAACTCAGGGACGAAGCTGAACGTTACCTCTCCCCATCCCCTTGAATGGGCGATGTCATACGAGAGACCATGAAGTTCGCTCACTCTCTTGGCCGAGGCCAAAGCTAGCAGGAACACCGTCTTCCAAGTTAGGTGGCAATCTGATGCCTGGCGTAATGGTTCATAGGGAGGTCTCTTAAGAGACCTGAGAACTCGAACCACGTTCCATGGAGGAGGTCTCACTTCCAACTGAGGGCAGGTAAGTTCATAACTCCGTATGAGTGGGGAAAGTTCCAGCGAGGAAGAAATGTCTATTCCTTTGAGCCTGAAGGCTAGACTTAAGGCTGAGCGATAGCCTTTCACCGCCGAGACTGAAAGGCGCATTTCTTCCCGCAAATACACGAAGAACTCCGCTATTGTTGGAATAGTGGCATCGAGCGGAGAGATACCCCTTCCACGACACCAACCAAAGAAGACTTTCCACTTTGCCTGGTAGACAGATGCGGATGATTTTCGCAGATGTCCAGACATCCTAATCGCAACTTGCTGCGAAAATCCTCTCTCAGCGAGGAGATGCTGGATAGTCTCCAGGCGTGAAGTCGTAGCGAAGATACGGCTTTGTGGAAGATGTTGGCATGTGGTTGTCTGAGTAGATCGTGTCGTGGAGGGAGTTCTCTCGGAAGTTCCGTTAGGAGTTGCAGAAGGTCCGGAAACCATTCCGTGTGATGCCATAGCAGAGCTATGAGGGTCATTGAAAGATTGACCAATATTCTGGTCTCGTTGAGCACCCTCCTCATCAGACAGAACGGGGGAAAGGCGTACACGTCGATGTTGTCCCACCGTTGTTGGAAGGCCTCTTGCCAGAGAGCCTTGGGATCCGGGACTAGGGAGCAGTATAGTGGAAGCTTGAAGTTCAACGCTGTCGCGAACAGATCCACAGTCGAGGAACCCCACAAAGTCAGGAGTTGCAGAAGGTCCGGAAACCATTCCGTGTGATGGCTACTAGATGATCCAAAGACCACTCGGTACTCACTATTTGAGACGCTCTGCTCGAATTGTCGACGAGCACATTCCTCTTGCCTGGAATGTAACGTGCCGATAGTGAAATCGAGTGGACTTCAGTCCATCTCAATATCTCTACTGCAAGATGGGATAGCTGCTCTGAAAAGGTACCTCCTTGCTTGTTGATGTAAGCCACTACTGTGGTGTTGTAGCTCATCACCAACACAGTGTGACCCGCCAGGTATTGTTGGAACTGCTGAAGGGCCAAGAAAATGGCCTTCATCTCTAAAAGATTTATATGGAGGCACTTTTCTGATTTTGACCTCAGGCCTGAGGTCCTGTGATGTAGAACGTGGGTTCCCCACCCTTTCTTTGAGGCGTCCGAAAACAGCATCAAATCCGGGGGGAGGATGAGAAGATCCACTCCTCTTCATAGGTTCTCGTCTGTCACCCACCACTGGAGGTACGTCCGTTCCGCAGGTCCCATAGGGATCATGATGTCCGGGGAATCGCAACCTTGATTCCATCGAGACTTGAGTCGCCACTGGAGGGATCTCATTCTGAGGCGACCGTTGGGAACTAGACAAGCCAAAGATGAGAGGTGACCGAGGAGACATAACCACGATTGGGCTGGAAGCTCTTCTCATCTGAGAAAAGGGCTAGCGACCTTCCTCAGCCTTGCTATCCTGTCGTCTGATGGGAAGGCTTTGTGGAGATTGGTGTCTATAGCCATGCCTAGATATACCAGTCTTTGAGTGGGAAGCAGAGAGGACTTCTCGAGATTTACCATGATCCCCAGATCCTGGCAAAGTCCCAGAAGTTTGTCTCGGTGTTGAAGAAGGGATGACTCCGAGTCTGCTAGGATCAGCCAGTCGTCCAGATAACGGAGGAGACGGATGCCAATCCTGTGTGCCCAAGATGATACTAGGGTGAACACTCTGGTGAAGACTTGTGGTGCTGTGGAAAGACCGAAGCACAGCACCTTGAACTGGTTTATTCTGTTGTCTAGGCTGAATCTTAAGTACTTCCTTGAAGATGGATGGACTGGGATCTGGAAGTACGCTTCCTTTAGGTCCACTGTGCACATGAAGTCTCGCGGTCTTACTGCTAGTCTGACCGTGTCTGCCGTCTCCATGCTGAACAGAGTTTGTTTGACAAATTTGTTCAGAGCTGAGAGTTCGATGACTGGCCTCCAGATGCCTTCTTTACAAGAAAGAGTCGACTGAAGAAGCCTGGGGATCCGTCAAGGACCTCTTGGAGAGCGCCCTTCTTCAACAGGGTCTGGACTTCTGCCCGAAGGGCTTGCCCCCTTGCCGATCCTATGGCAAGGGAGTTCAAGGACACTGGATTCGTCGTCAGGGGAGGTGGAGATGTTATAAACGGGACGCAATATCCTAGACTGATCACGGAGATTGATCAGGAATCGGCCACGAGTTGCTTCCACCTGTTTGCGAACTTTGTAGGCATCCCCCTACTGGTGGAAATGCAGGGGGACTGCCTATCCTAGCGTTTGCGGGCTCAGCTGCTCCCTCTAGGACTTTTGCCTCCCCTGGAGGACTTTATGCCTTTCCTTTCTTTCACAGGAAAGGGCTTATACATCATCGTCTTCGCTGTAATTGTCGTCGTAGTGGTCTTGGCTGGACGGGACTGCTGTGGTGCTGGAGCCTTATAGGGCTTAGATGTTAAAGCCCCATGGAGGAGGGAGTCTTGATGTGACTTCCTCCACCTCTCAGCAGCATGTTCCACATCCTTAGGCTCGAATAGAACAGACCCCTCCATGGAGGAAAGTCTGAGCTCTTGATCTCGGCGCTAGGGACCTTCTGGTGGAATCTCTCAGCTACTGCATCCCGACGTTTCAGGATGGTATTTTCCCACAAGTTCAAGACTTGGTGGGCCAGAAACTCGATCGTGCGAGTACCTGAGAGGAGGAAGGTTTCCATAGCTTTACTGGTACGTTCCTTGGAGAAATCTTCAGAACTTATCAGGATACCTAAGGTCTCCAACCAGATATCGAGCCACAAAGTGGCTTGCATAGCAACTTCACGACCTTCTCCTGGTTGAGGATCTCGGCTACCGAGAACGAGACCTGCCGGTTGGAGAGTCTCTCAAGAGGGACTCCCCTGGCTATCTCTTCCAGCGAGTGGTGAAGTGGGAGAGCTAAACAAGGCTTGGTGGTACTGGAACGGTTGGAGGAGGACATCTCGGAGAGCTGCTGGGCGATCTTGTACCTGGTACCCTTTACCCCTTGAGACCAGGGCAGGGCTGCACTGGTCTTAGAGGGCTTCTGAGTACCAAAGACGCGGTCTAGGACCGTGTCTTTGCTCTCTCAAGGAGGGATCTCTGGGTTGGAAAACCAGTTGAGAGCCCTCATTAGAGTCAGATCCTGCCAAAACGCGTGTACTGACTCCTGCTGGTCTCCTCCTGTTGTAGGACTTGCAGCGAAGTCTCCTCCTATCCCACAAAGACTCTTCTTGGGGAGAATCGTGGACATTCCTTGAATGGCTGGCTGAATCCATCCATGCCCTAGTGGAGGACTTAGGCAATGTTTTGGAGTCTTTGGATTCCTTCCTGGGAAGGATGTAAGATGCCAACATTGATGAGGGTGGCATGTTCCTTCTAATCCCGGACTGTGTGGAACTCTCGGCGTGAAGAGAGGCTTCCTCCATTGGTGCAATGGGGGAAAATCTCTCTTCGCGTGATCCCCTTGGTGACGGGAGATCTTCGTCTGAAAGGGAAGGAGAGTCAGTCCGAGGAATAGGAGGAACTTGCCTTGAAGGTCAGCGTGGAGTCAGTTTCGCTCTCGGGGAAGTGACCGCATCCAGATCTCTTTTCCTCTTCAGAGGGGTAGAGAAACCCACGGTTCCGTGTCCTAGATCAGAGAGGACAGGCTTGAAACCCTGAGTTACGGCTCTGATCAGGGCACTGAACCAGGGCTGTTGGCCGACAGACGCACTGTCAGACATATCCCCCGAAGGGAAAGGGACTGAGGGATCCCTGGGAGGAGTCACTGGAATAGGTGGGTTTGCCTTTGGTAGCTTTGGGATCCTGAAACTCCTCTGGAAGTTTCCCTTCTCCCACAATGCGCGGTGGTATGCGCTTGCGGGGAGGGAAATGAGGCGATGGAGACCTTGCCGGACGTTGTTCCTTGTGATGCGCAGGCTCGCGCGTGGGGGAATATTGACGCTCGCATGAGGGAGAATAATGGTGCTCGTGGGAGGGAGGAAATTGAAGCTCGCGTGCGGGAAACTGATGGCGCGCAGGAGAATCACGATGAACGTGCGGGAGAGTGTTGGCGCGCATCTGTCAAAGCCTCAGGGCGCGCGCGCAGGAGAATGTCCCTTAGCACGCAGTAGATTCCTGATGGGCGCGCATCCATGGGAGATGGATGGCGCGTGCGCGTATCTTTGTGAGTGCTCGCTGGAGAAGGCTGGCGCGTGGGTGAGGGCAGCATAGCTGTCTCATCTAAAAACTTGCTTGCAGGAGAAAGTTGGCGCAGGTTTTACCTGGCGCGTAGGATGGCACGCAATATGGAACTCATGAGAGCGTGATGTAGGGCGCGCATATGAGAGTTGGCTCGCAGGTGGGCGCTGGCGCAAAGGAGATCGTTGGTGCGTAGGCGCAGGGCACCTGAGCGCAATGGGCGCAGGGCACGCAGGAGATCGTTGGCGCATATGCGCGCGCATGGTGGAGCTCTACTCTTGTTGGCGCAAATGCACTTTTAGGATGATGCCCTGTGTTAATGCGAGCAGGATGAGCAGCGCGTTTGTAGTGATGGAGCCTGACGAGCTACTGATGAGCGCTGGTCACGTGGGCGCGTGGACTGTTGGCGCGCAAGAGCGAGTTCAGGTGGAGCCTTGTTAGGCCAATGCAGGAATGGCGACGGCAGGTCTGTCAGGTGGAAGGTCGACGTGTCCTTTAAAAGGACGACCTTCCACCGAAGGAGATTGCGAACGATCTGCAGAAAGGTCCAGGACCAATGCAGGTGCAGTGATGGAAGATCGGTCTAGAGGCTCTTCTGCGGGGGACTGCATAGAAGACGTTGAACCAAAGAGGTGCCTCCTCATCGCAGGTGAAGGAAGGGCTCTATGGCGAAGAGGAAGGCGAGCCTTCCGACAGATGTGCCCTCTGGGGGCCGTTGGATCAGCAAGCTGACCTTCAGCAGTCTTCCGAAGAGGCGTCTCTGTAAGTGAACTTCCCCGAGGGAAAGAAACACTAGCAGGAGAGACTGACGATGAACTTAGTTTCCCCCTCGTAGGATGGTCAGGAACGGGGGAAACTAAGTCGTCAGCTACCGTAGAGTCTGGAGTGGAAGAGGAGATGGGTGAAACCGCACGGGATACCTCTGACACCACACGTCGACAAGAGACAGGGGATCAACTTCTGACGGTGACGACGATTGCTTGACAGCAGCACCCAGGCGGATATAATCAAGCAAAACCTCCTTGGAGGGCAAACCCGTAAGCCCCAAGGAGGACCAAAGCTGAAAAAGGGAAGTTAGTGACATGTCCTGCTCTGGGGGGAGAGGTGGAGCTGCTTCGCTAGGGGAAGCAACGTCATCTCTCGAGACCCGAGGTTGGTTAGAAATAATTCGATCTATGCTCGAAAGAGACCGACCGAGTGGGAGCTTCGGAAGAGGTTTGGGCAACGGAAGAAAACGCCTTGGGTTTTTCTTCCTTCAAAGCAACCTTCAAAGGAGAAATATCCCGCCGTCGCGAAAACCTCTCCCGCTGGGAGGCAGACCACTCCCTACACTTGTTGATATTATCACATATTGGCCCCTAAAAGAAGGACGAAGGGCGTGAGGATCAGTCTCGACCGCCGACATGAACGTTCCACAGGGGCGGTCGGGAAAACCAGGGCAGGTGCGCATGGTCGCAGAGGCCAACTTCACGTACACAGTAACTAGAAAAAGAAAGAACAAAAAGCATTAATGGCTGCCAATATGACGGCAAGGATGAGAGCGGACACGTCCGACCACCATCCGAGCCAAGAGCAAAGTGAGCTTAAGCAAAGGTGTGTGAGGGGGGGGGAACAAGCTACCCTCCCCTACCCCCGCTAACTAGCTGTGTGGGTAGTAAACCTTCGTTAAAAATTAATGGCTCTTCATTTCAGCTACGCCGAAAGTAATACCCCTATCAAATAGCGTGGTTTGTATTCCAGTTACGGAACAAACTAATTTTTTATATATACAACCAAAGGTTAGGGTAGGCAACATCTAGTTAAGATGTTTAGGAGGATTAAGCCAGTGTCAATCAGCCCACCCAAACAAACCTTTCTTTTCCATGCACTTGTAGGCTTGCTTTTGTTGGCCGTGTGTTTTTCAAACTTTTTAACCCACCCGCGACCCAAGATTGACCTGAGCGAGGTCGGCCTTTCCAGCGCTAACCTCCAAGATGGACAGACGCATATCCTATACTGTAGTTTTTCTTTGAGCGATGTGGTTGAATTTATTACTCATATCGGTCAGCTTGATACTTTGAGGACGATCGTGTATAATAGGAGATGCAGGAACCACAATTGCCGTAAAAAATGCACATAAAGGTAATCCCAAGTAATATTTAGAGTGCTGCCCACCGTTTTATTGTGTAGGAGAGAGATTTATTTGTGATTCACTTTAACATAATGTAAGGATTTATTTTTTATTCCGTTTTAGTTTCTGACCTGGAGGGAGTCTGGGGCTTGCCCCCGGCTAGGGGTTATGCCCTGGGAACTATTAGGTTAGGTTAGGTGGCTTTGTGAGGTTCTATAACCTTTTACAAATCTGGCTAGGGGTTGTGACCTGGAACTACTAGGTTAGGTTAGGTGGCTTTTTACAAATCTGGCTAGGGGTTGCGACCTAGGAAGGGGATCCGGGGGCTTGCACCGCCTAGGGGTTGTAACAAGGGTTAAATAATCACGTTTAGTCCTATTTAACCACACCCAAACCCCAAGGTTCCCACCTGTGTCCGTCGAGTGTTCTTAGTACAGTATGTAGAACGCTGGGACAAACGAGTGAAATTTCAGTTATTTGACATCGTATGAAATGCCAAGCACAAAATTAGGGTTTTTTTAGGGATTTTTTCGGTGTTCCAACACGTTTCTTGTTGGCTATTCTCACGTTTCCGACATTCATGCGCAAAGTGGTCCTAGTATGTAGATTGTTGAGACAAGCCTTCACAAAACTAGTGAATTCATTGATATCTCATTCGGTTATAATTCCAGTGAGGTGTATGTATGATAGCGGCCACCTGTATGTATTATTATGTCTGACTTAGAATACAGCAGTGTAAGGGGGGTTCGCAGGGGGCGTCAGCATCCCCCCCCCCTTCATTAGGTAAGTAGGTAAGGACAGGGGTTGTAAGTTAGGTTAGGGGTGAAAGTTTAGTTAGTTGATGTAAATTCTTATTCCACATGGGAGGAACTGGCCGCTGATATACAAAGGCTTCATATGGTTATAATTCCAGTGAATAAACAGCCAATTTCTGACATATTTTACTCTATTTTCTAGTTATCCCAAACCTCTCCCAACAAACTACAAAAGCAACAAAGTTTTATCTATCCACCATAGGTGGGCTAGGGTCTAGCCTACAACCCAGTCAAAAGTGGGGCTAAAATGGAACAAAACACGACATGTTTCCGTAATAAAACAGTTATTTCAAATATTGGATTAAATTTACCAATTGAAAAAGTTTTGAAATCGCAGGCAGCGCCCATAACCTACGATTTTACCGGCCAAACAGTGCCGAAATAAAGGCCAAAAATGCTGGTTTTATTTAAGATATGAATGAAAATAGTGAAAATAATCAATAATATAAGAAATAAATTCAATTAGATACATAAATATGGTACGTGACATCTAGTCAAAAACACCCCCAAATGATACGCCGTCAAAATCCTGCTTTATCGGTTAAATAACGTATTTCACGGCTAAATAACGTCAAAATAAACCATATTCAACACTTACTGTCTTCTGTTTCTTGCAATCTGAACTCGACATCTTTCTCTACACTTCAAATTATGAAAACAATTATGATTTGACGACAGAACTTGGGACTCTCTTTCGAGAGAGAGGACTATAGACGACTGAATCTTCATATATAAATGATCAAAAATGTCAATTTGAAGGTTGTTTAATCCCTTAAAGCGATACTTATGATCCATAATACTTCAAGATTCAGTCGTCTATACATGTAAACAAAAGTGCCAGTTGATTCTTCTTCTTCATACTTCTTCAACGACGTCATTACCAGTTGCTAGGATAAATATATCCCTTTTAAATTATGTAAATACATTCGTGGGATGTTGTTTAGGATAAATATATACCTGTTAAATTATCTAAATACATTCGTGTGATGTTTAGGATAAATATATACCTGTTAAATTATGTAAATACATTTGTGTGATGTTGTTTAGGATAAATATATCCATGATTCGAGTGATGGTGTTTAGGATAAATATATACCTGTTAAATTATGTAAATACATTCGTGTGATGTTTAGGATAAATATATCCCTGTTAAATTATGTAAATACATTCGTGTTATGTTGTTTAGGATGAATATATACCTGTTAAATTATGTAAATACATCCGTGTGATGTTTAGGATAAATATATACCTGTTAATTTATGTAAATACATTCGTGTGATGTTTAGGATAAATATATCCCTGTTAAATTATGTAAATACATTCGTGTGATGTTGTTTAGGATAAATATATCCGTTAAATTATGTAAATATATTCGTGTGATGTTGTTTAGGATAAATATATACTTGTTATATTATCTGGATACATCCGTGTGATGTTGTTTAGGATAAATATATACCTGTTAAATTATGTAAATACATTTGTGTAATGTTGTTATGAATATATTATATTCTCAATAGAACGAAAATTAAATGATTTAGATGTTTTTAGGCACCTTATAGTGTTTTTAAGCCATGAAATGACATAATTGCTTTCAAAAGTTGCTAAGATACATAATATTAGTTATATAAACTAAAACCATATATGTTATGTTTGAGTTTATATATATATATATATATATATATATATATATATATATATATATATATATATATATATATATATATATATATATATATATATATGTATATATATATATATATATATATATATATATATATATATATATATATATATATATATATATATATATATGTATATATATATATATATATATATATATATATATATATATATATATATATATATATATATATATATATATATATATATATCATATTCTCAATATAGCTAAAAAATTTAAAATTTTGTAATTTTCATCCAATTTATAACAATTTTAATACATAAAACCACTTAATTTTGTGTTGTTAGACATTGAAATATATATTGATCACTTACCAGTTCTTTTTGTGGTATTTAGAATTAAAGTCACGAGTATAATATGAAGAAATTGTGTTTTAATTTTGGACGATAAGGTAAATTAAAACACGCACATGTGTAAAACGAGGAAAACCCCATAGTTGCAGTGAGAAGGACAAGGAAAGGAACCCAGTTTATCAGAATCCAACAAGAGCAGTCCATGATTATCAAACTTCACATTTAAGTTTGAAATGTGACATCTCAAAGGGAAGTTTAAATGTGAAGTTTGAACATGGATTAAGAAAATGAAGATTGATAATGAGGTTTGAGAGTAAAGCTTGGAAGTGAAGTTTGAAAAAGGTTCATACCTGAAGTATGAAAGTATCGCTTGAAAGTGAAGTTTGAACGTAAATTTGAAAAAGGTTTGAACGTAAAGATTGAAAAAGGTTTGAATATAAACTTTGGAAGTGAAGTTTTTAAGCAAGGTTTGAACATCAAGTTTGAAAAAGGTTTGAATATAAACTTTAGGAAGTGAAGTTTTTAAAGCGAGGTTTAAACGTAAAGTTTGAAAGATATAAACATGAAGTTTGGAGTGGGTTTGAACAGTTCAAACGTGTGGTTTAAAAGGGAGGCTTAAAAATGGGGTTTAAATGTGAAGTTTGAAAGTGATGTTTGAATGTGAAGTTAGAAAGTGGGGTTTAAATGTGAAGTTTGGGTATTTTGAGCAAGGTTGAACATGAAGTTTGAAAGTGAGGATTAAAGTTTGTAAGCGAGGTTTGAATGTGAAGTTTGAAAGTAGGTTTTAATCGGGAAGTTCAGGTAGTTTGAATGTGAGGTTTGAACGTGAATCTGAGGTTTGAACGTGAATCTGAGGTTTGAAAGTGAGGTTTGAACTTGAAGTTTGAAAGTGAGGTTTAAATGTGAAGTTTAGGTAGCTTAAAAGTGAGATTGGAACATGAAATTTGAAGGTGAGGTTTGAACATAAAGTTTGAGATTGAAGTTTGGAAATGAAGTTTGAAAGCAAGGTTTGAACACAATTTTGAAATGAGGTTTGAATATGAAGTTGGTGAGGTTTGAATATGAAGTTTGTAAGTGTGGTTTGAACATGAAGTTTGAAAGTGAGGTTTGAATATGAAGTTGGTGAGGTTTTAATATGGAGTTTGAAAGTGAGGGTTGAACATGAAGTTTGAAAGTGAGGTTTGAACATGAAGTTTGAAAGTGAGGTTTGAACACGAAGCTTGGAAGTGAGTTTTGAACGTGAATGTTAGAAATGAAGTTTGGAAGTGAGGTTTGAGTGATTAGTTTGAAAGTTAGATTTTAATGTGAAGGTGGAGTGTGGTTTGAACACGAAGTTTGAAAGTGAGGTTTAAATGTGAAGTTTGAAAGTGAGGTTTGAACACAAAGTTTAAAAGTGAGGTTTGAACATGATGTTTGGAAATGTAGTTTGAAAGTGAGGTTTGAATATGAATTTTTGAAATGAAGTTTGAAAGTGAGGTTTGAACTTGCAAGTTGAAAGAGAGGTTTGAATGTGAACTTTGGAAGTAGTCTGAAAGTGAGATTTGAATGTGAAGTTTGAAAGTGAAATTTAAATGTGAAGTTTGTGTGGTTTAAACACGAAGTTTGAACGTGAGGTTTGAACGTGAAGTTTGAAAATGAGGTTTGAACATGAAGTTTGAAAATGAGGTTTGGACGTGAAGTTTGAACGTTAAGTTAGAAAGTGAGGTTTGAGCACAAAGTTTAAAAGTGAGGTTAGAACATGTTTGGAAATGTAGTTTGAAAGTGAGGTTTGAACGTGAAGTTAGAAAGTGAGGTTTGAACACAAAGTTTAAAAGTGAGGTTAAAATATGTTTGGAAATGTAGTTTGAAAGTGAGGTTTGAATATGAATTTACGAAATGAAGTTTGAAAGTGAGGTTTGAATATGAATTTTCGAAATGAAGTTTGAAAGTGAGGTTTGAACTTGCAAGTTGAAAGAGAGGTTTGAATGTGATCTTTGGAAGTAGTCTGAAAGTGAGATTTGAATGTGAAGTTTGGAACGTGAGGTTTGAAAACAAGGTTTAAATGCAAAGTTTGAGAAAGTGAGATTTGAATGTGAAGTTTGGAACGTGAGGTTTGGAAACAAGGTTTGAATGCAAAGTTTGATAGTGAGGTTTGAATGTGAAGTTTGATAGTGAGGCGTGGAAGTGGTTTGAGGTTTGAATGCAAAGTTTGATACTGAGGTTTGGAAGTGGTTTGAAAGTGAAGTGTGAACGTAAAATTTGAAAGTAAGGTTTAAACATAAAAATTGAAAATGGAATTTAAATGTGAAATTTGATTGTGAGGTTTTAAAGCAAATAGCCCAATGGGGAAAGAAAATAAGGAAACATAATAGATTCGTGTGTTAGATTGTACCCTCATAAGAGAACTCCAACCCAAGACAGTGGAAGACCATGGTACAAAGGCTATGGCACTACCCGAGACTAGAGAACAAAAGTTTTATTTTGTAGTGTCCTTCTAGGAGACTTGCTATAGCTAGAGTCTCTTCTCCCCTTACCAATAGGGAAGTAGCCACTGATCAATTACAATATTAAAAAGACCATGGAAATATATATATATATATATATATATATATATATATATATATATATATATATATATATATATATATATATATATATATATATATATATATATATATATATATATATATATATATATATATATATATATATACACTTACTTTAAAGACTGCTTTTCTGGTCCTATAAAGCCTGCTTTCCCAACTAGGGTTGTACCTTATAATAATAATAATAATAATAATAATAATAATAATAATAATAATAATAATAATAATAATAATAATAATAATAATAATAATAATAATAATAGTTTTTAATAAAATGCTTTTAGATTAAAAACGCTTGCCAGCATATTATTATTATTATTATTATTATTATTATTATTATTATTATTATTATTATTATTATTATTATTATTATTATTACTAGCCAAGCTACAACCCTAGTTGGAAAAGCAAGATGCTATAAGCCCATGGGCTCCAATAGGGTAAAAATAGCCCAGTGAGGAAAGGAAATAAGGAAATAAATGAGAACTCTGTCTCCTGGAAATAGTACATTAAATAGGTACATTAAATATATGTAAAGCATAAAATAAGATGAAGAGAACAATAATGATAATTTTTATCAACTTTTTCATCTATTTTAAAGTTTTGTAGACATTTAATTCATGTTTTTCTATGAACTGGATTTTTAAAGGAGAGCCGTTACATAAAAAGAGCCTCCTCCTGCCACTACTACTACCACCACGTTGTTTACATTTTGGTTTACAAGCCAGGGTTGCCAGATATGGGAATTTATACCCTAGATTTGGAGACTTATCCCTACATTTTGGGAATTTATCCTTAGGTTTGGGGATTTTGGATGACTGGTGACGATATTATCTACATGTATCTATGAAGAAGAAACAGAGATGAGTAAACCTTTATATTGTTGCAATTAGTTTATTTACAATTTCATGAAGTATAGCGAGTATATTTTGGGATTTTTTGTATTAGAAGAAAATATATTTCTGGAAATGGGGATTTTTTATCAAGAGTTTTAGGGAATTTTACACTAACCCACCGCTGGCAAGTGGCAACACTGTGTTTACCCGCCCGGTCTTTGTGAAAGGTAGTGAGTCGTGACGGAAATTACTCAAAAATAGGATAATATCTACCTATTACAGTAAGTTAACTATGATTTATAGTAATTAATAGAATGTGTAAGTGTACAGTTAGGTTTAAGATCGGGTTTTAAGTGTAATTAATACGGGAAACAACTAATTTCATGTACTTAAGTACAGCCACCTGTAGCTTACGGTATCGTTGTTAGTATTCTACACTTTACCGGGTAAAATAGACATTGATATCTGCTTAAATTTTTCAATTAGGTATGTTTATTTGTATTTGGAAATGATCTTGTTCATAATTTTAAGGCCAAGATCATTTTTTTTATGTATAATTTCGTATAATTACGTTAGTACAGCCACCGTGTAGCTTACGGTAGCGTTGTTTGATTTCTACACTTAACCGGCCAAATGAACACCGATATATACTTTAACTTGTATGTTGGGTATGTTTAATTGTATTTGGTTGCTTGCATGCGCATAATTTTAAGGTTCATATCCGTTTTTATGTACAATTTACCTATACAAGGTTAAGATTGTGTACTTTTTCATCATACAGTGAAGTATGAATGACAGGTAAAAATATGTAGGACTCCAAACCTTTGCAAGTGAAGGATGCTGTTTATAGTATTTTTGTATAAGAACTGTCATATTTTTTTATACTACAGGTGGACTTGCTCACTCATTTATCATTTATTGGGTATCAAGACGTCTGCCCATCCATACTATAGCCAATTTTTTTAGCGAGGCAGATTTGCACCGACTGGCAGCGGTGCCCTTTTAGCTCGGAAGCATTTCCTGCTCGCTGATTGGTTGGACAAGATCATTCTAACCTATCACCGATCAGGAAACTTTTCTGAGCTAAAAGCGCACTGCTGCGAGGCGGTGCAAATCTGCCTCGCTGAAAGAAGTGGACTATAGTTGCTGTAAAGTAGTGTGTAGAGAGTTGGGTTACCAAAATTGGCCCTTTGTATATCAGCGACCAGTTCCTCCCGCGTGAATTAAACATTACCAAAATGACCATCAACTAACCTAAACTTTCCCCCTAACCTAACCTACAAGCCGTGTCCTTACCTATTACCTAACGTGGGCTGCGACCCCCTTTACACAGCCGTATTCTAAGTTAGCCCTAACCAAACATACAGCTGGCCGGTATCATACATACACCCCTCCCCAAAATTTTTGTCCACCTAAATACTCACCCACTCGGTTAACTTGCATAGCGGAACGTGTACTGCTTACCAGGACAGAAAAGCAATGAAATAATTTTTATTTGCGAGCGAAACAAAGACCCGAAAGTGAATAATTAGCGTTAATTCATTGAACACTTGTAAATACACTTATTAGTGTCGGTGATGACAGACACGGATAGGAAGAATTCATATTATCCATGCGAGTGGCAGGCCTAGTGACTCAACGTTTGGAGCCTTTGTATATCAGCGGCCAGTTCCTCACGTGTTCTTTAAAAATGGACAATGATTAACCTAAACCTTTCCAACGTTCTACACACACAACCTGATAAGTGGTGTTTCAGTCGTAAGTTAATAGGAGCCTTTGTATAATAACGGACAGGAATACATACGTACTTGGAACACCTAACCTAAACTTCCTTACCTAATTAACCTACAAGTAGTGTCATTATTTATATACCTAATGGGGTTTAATGCCCCTATGTGACTCCCCTTAGACTGCTGTAATCTTAGCGATAAGGCTGAAAATAAAGTAGTTATGTAGCATGGCCGTCTTTCTATATATACACCAGGTTACATGTTTGTATAGAAAAAATGGCCCAACGTTTTATATTCTAAACATCTTAATTATTTTTTTTTTCAATATTGACTTACATTGTAGAGTGTAATTAAAGCTCTTCTTTTATTCATGGTGTTATAAATGATAAGGTTAGGATAGAAAATTATGGTGGTCAACCCACCATTACAGAAAAACTTGGATTTTTTTTGCCAGAAATCATTATTAAAGCCATTCAAAAGACCATAAAATACATTGTCTTATTTTTTACAAAACTGTTTTATTATTATTGTTATTACTAGCCAAGCTACAACCTTAGTTGGAGCAGCAAGATTCTATAAGCCCAAGGGATTCTAACAGGAAAAAATAGCCCAGTGAGGAAAGAAAATAAGGAAATAAATTAAAGATCAGAAAAAATTAACAATAAATCATTCTAAAAACAGTAACAACACAAAACATATGTCATATATAAACTGTAAAAAGACTTATTATATGATTTTACCCTCGTTTTAAGGAAGAGGCTATTTAGCCGGTCCTGGTAAAATAGACAAACCTGCTTTTTCAATATTAAACTTACCCGATAATCATGTAGCTGTCAACTCCGTTGCCCGACAGAATTCTATGGAGGGATACGCCAGCTATCACAATACTAGAAGGGGGTGTACTTACCAGCGCCACCTGTGGCCAGGTACTCAATCATTTGTTGTTGACACCTCCTCAATTATTCCTCTGTCGTGCTTCCGGCTAGACGTTCTGGGATACGCTCATGGTCTTCGAGTTTATTCATGGATATTTGGTGAAGTATTCTCTTAGATTAACGGCTGTCGCATACTGGAATCCTTTTTATATTAGCTAGTTAGCTTTTATATAAACTCTGATTAACGGTTAATGAATTTTTGCTTGTTTTTGGATCACCCTTTGACTTACTCTTTGAAACAAGATGTCTGACGTTTCGCAAGCTCCCTCCCATAGACGATGTAGGTCTTGCAATAGGCGTATTCCGAAGGTCTCGGTAGATCCTCACACCGCTTGTTCTGACTGTAGGGACAGGCCCTGTCTATTAGAAAATCGGTGTGAGGAGTGCGCCGGACTTTCGGAATTGGATTTTGTACGTCTTTTAAAATATTCATCCAAGTTAGAGAGAACTAGAACTAGGAGAAGTTCTTCTCACTCTTCTATGTTTTCCTCACCTCATGATCCCCTACCTTTTCCTACCCCTGTAGTGGCTACCCCCGAACCTACTGTGTGCCCTCCGCCTGATATGTCAACTGTTTTGCGTGCTATTCAGGCTTTAGGAGATAAAGTAGAATCAGTGGTAAGTGACCATAAGTCTCTGATGGCCGAGGTTAAAGAACTGAAGGTCAAGAGTGCAGTGGGTGGAAATAGTGCCAGTGCTGTGACGAGTGCTAGTGTCTGTGCAGTGCCAAGTGCTAGTGGTGCCAGTGTGGTGCGTGAGGTTTTTTCTGTGCGAGCCAGTCGTCCTCCCAGTCCGGGACCTCTTGCAAGCTCCCATGCCCAGGGGAGAAGCAATGTCGAAGGGCTTAAGGGTTCGACAGGCCTTGTTAGGCGCACAGAATTATCCTCGGTGGTTGCGGGCGTGTCTTCCTTAGACCGTCACTCCCACCTGCAGACGATTGAGCCCGTCTTCTCGTCCGCTGATCTTCATGCAGGGAAGAAACGTTGGTCTCAGGTCTCGAGACCGCTTAAACGTAGAGTTCAGTCAGCGAGTGCTCAGCCAGGTTGCAGTCATTGGCTCAGCTCCGACTCGCCTCTGTCATCGGTCGACTGTACTCCGCCCAAGAGGAGTAAGGTTCTGCCTATACAGACCCCGACTGTGACTTTACCTCAGTCTGTTATCGTTTCTGCCGACCCCAAGTGGACCCTGCTTCAGTCCATGCAAGTTCAGCTTTCGGACTTGATGCGTGAGTGTCGGGCTGAGAGTGTTGCACCTTCTGCACTCCCTCCACCTGTTCTCGCTGCACCTGTGCTCGCCCAGCCTGCACCTGCTCCGCCTGTGCTCGCCCAGCCTGCACCTGCTCCGCCTGGTCGCAGCACCATCTGCCAGGCGTACGATGTTGAACCACTTTCGGAGTTTGCTGTTCACAGTGTTGTTCAGCCTCAGCCTTCTTTAAGGCAACCCTTGCTTTGGGATCAGGAGAGTTACACTCTTCCTCCTCCTCCCCTTGCTGCTCCACCAGTGGTGCAACTCTCGGTTGGGGTACAACAACCTCTCCCCTCCGTGAGTCTGTCTGCTCAACCAGCGCTGCACCGAGTTCAACCCTCATCTAGACAAGCTCATCTACACCATGCACTTGCGCCTCAGGAGCCTCAGCTTGCTAGAACTTTACCTTGTTCTGCGCAGCCTCAACCTTCTCATGCTCCACTCATCTCTCAGGAACAGGAACGGACTACTCCGCCTCCGTCCTCCGCTCAGCTGGTGCAATCCTTGGGTGCAACTCTTGCTAGGAGTCAACCTCCTTCACCCTTGCACCTGCCTTCTGCTCCGACTGTTGTTCAGCCTATGCAGTCTGAACCTCAGGTTTTCCCTCAAGTTGAGGAAACCTCTGTTGTTGTTCCTACCCGTTCTGACTCTGCGGTTCAGCATTCTGGTCCTTTTGCTTCGCTACCTTCTGCTGATGAAGTGTCGGATGATGAGGAGGCACATCTTGATCCCTCATCAGACGTGGAGGAGTCTAAGCTTTCTCCATTGTCTGTTGATTTTAGAAAGGTCTTGGCTCTACTCAGGGAGCTTTACCCTGACCACTTCGTCTCTGCTGTTCCCCGCTCTCCTCCATCTGAGTTTTCGCTAGGCGTGCAACAAGCTAAGTCGAGCTATACTAAGCTTGTCCTAGCTAGATCCTCCAAGAGGGCCTTAAGGACCTTAGGGGAGTGGCTTCAGTCTAAACAACACCTGGGCAAGACTTCCTTCATGTTCCCTCCAACGAAGCTCGCATCGAAAGGTTGCGTTTGGTATGCCACAGGGGAAGCACCAGGCTTGGGAGTTCCTGCCTCTGCCCAGGCTGACTTCTCAAGTCTGGTGGACTCGCCTAGGAGGACTGCGATGAGACGCTCGAAGGTTTGTTGGACCTTCTCAGACCTGGATCATCTTCTGAAAGGGTTGTTCAGAGCTTTCGAAATGTTCAACTTTCTCGACTGGTGCCTGGGAGCCCTCAGCAAGAAAACATCTCCTGCGGACAAAGACTCTGCCATTTTAATTATGTCCTGCATGGATAAGGCTATCAGGGATGGATCGGGTGAGCTAGCGTCGTTATTTGTATCAGGGGTGTTGAAGAAAAGGGAACAACTGTGTACCTTCCTCTCAGCCAGCATTACACCGTGCCAGCGGTCACAGCTCCTTTTTGCTCCACTCTCAAAGTTCCTCTTTCCCGAGGAGCTAGTTAAGGACTTGTCGGCTGCCCTGATACAGAAGGACACGCACGATCTTGTAGCCTCATCGGCTCGTAAGTCTAAGGTTACCACCTCTGTTCCCAAGACTTATCGCTCTCCAGTGGCTGATACCCCGGCCACTAGGTTCATACCGCCCTTTCGTGGTAGAGCCCCCAGCCGAGGAAGCTCCCGTCCAGACTCTCACAGGGGCAAGTCTAAGAAAGGACCCAGGACATCTAAGGGAAAGCACTGACTCTCAGATTCTCCAGACAACAGTAGGAGCCAGGCTCAAGATCTTCTGGCAAGCCTGGGAGAAGAGAGGTGCAGACGCACAGTCTGTCAGTTGGCTGAGGTACGGTTACAGGATTCCATTCTGCCTCAAACCGCCTCTGACCACATCGCCCATCAACCTCTCTCCCAACTACAAAGAAGAGGACAAGAGGCTAGCTTTGCATCAGGAGGTGTCGCTACTTGTGCAGAAGAAGGCAGTGGTTATAGTCCGGGACCATCAATCCCCGGGCTTCTACAACCGTCTCTTTCTTGTGGCCAAAAAGACAGGAGGTTGGAGACCGGTGCTGGACGTCAGCTCTCTCAACGAGTATGTCACCAAGCAGACGTTCACAATGGAGACGACCAAGTCGGTCTTAGCAGCGGTCAGACAGGAGGACTGGATGGTCTCGTTGGACTTGAAAGATGCATACTTTCACGTTCCCATTCATCCAGACTCCCAACCTTTCCTGAGATTCGTTTTCGGAAAGGTTGTCTATCAGTTCCAAGCCCTGTGTTTTGGCCTAAGCACAGCTCCTATGGTCTTTACTCATCTGATGAGGAATGTAGCGAAATTCCTGCACTTATCGAACATCAGAGCCTCCCTCTACCTAGACGACTGGCTGTTGAGAGCCTCCACGAGTCGTCGTTGTCTGGAGAACCTCTCTTGGACTTTAGATCTAATCAGAGACCTAGGTCTATTAGTCAATATAGAGAAATCTCAACTCATTCCCTCCCAATCCATTGTGTACCTGGGAATGGAGATTCAGAGTCGGGATTTTCGGGCTTTTCCATCGGCCCCCAGGATAAACCAAGCCCTACAGTGCATCATGAGCATGCTGAAGAGGAGCAATTGCTCAGTGAGACAGTGGATGAGTCTCACAGGGACCCTCTCATCTCTGGCCCTGTTTGTCGAGCTAGGGAGACTCCACCTCCGCCCTCTTCAATTCCATCTTGCTGCTCATTGGGACAAGGGCTCGACTCTAGAAGCAGTCTCTATCCCTATCAGCCAAGAGATGAAGACCACTCTCCGGTGGTGGAAGCACAATCTTCTTCTCAAGGAGGGTCTATCATTGGCCATCCAGACCCCCCATCTTCATCTCTTCTCGGATGCATCGGACTCGGGCTGGGGTGCGACCTTGGACGGACGGGAATGCTCAGGAGTATGGAACAAGGAACAAGGATTACTCCACATCAACTGCAAGGAACTGTTAGCAGTCCATCTTGCCCTGTTGAACTTCAAGTCCCTCCTGCTAGGCAAAGTGGTGGAGGTGAATTCAGACAACACCACAGCCTTGGCTTACATCTCCAAGCAAGGAGGGACCCATTCGAGGAGCCTTTACGAGATCGCAAGGGACCTCCTCATTTGGTCAAGAGGTCTAAACCTCACACTGGTCACGAGGTTCATCCAGGGCGATATGAATGTTTCAGCGGATCGCCTCAGCAGAAGGAATCAGGTCATTCCCACGGAATGGACCCTCCACAAGAGTGTGTGCAACAGACTTTGGACGTTGTGGGGTCAACCTACCATAGACCTGTTTGCCACCTCCATCACCAAGAGACTTCCGCTTTATTGTTCCCCTGTTCCAGACCCTGCAGCGGTTCATGTAGATGCTTTTCTTCTGAACTGGTCCCATCTCGACCTGTACGCATTCCCTCCGTTCAAGATTATAAACAAAGTTCTGCAGAAATTCGTCTCGCACGAAGGGACACGGCTGACGCTGGTTGCTCCCCTTTGGCCTGCAAGAGAATGGTACACAGAGGTACGTCAATGGCTAGTCGACTTCCCCAGGACTCTACCTCTAAGAGTGGACCTTCTACGTCAACCACACGTAGACAGGTTGCACCCAAACCTCCACGCTCTTCGACTGACTGCCTTCAGACTGTCGAAAGATTCGCTAGAGCTAGAGGCTTTTCGAAGGAGGCAGCCAGTGCGATTGCCAGAGCTAGAAGAATTTCCACTCGTAGAGTCTACCAGTCTAAGTGGGAGGTCTTCCGAAGCTGGTGTAGAGCCAATTCAATATCCTCTACCAATACCTCTGTGATCCAAATAGCTGACTTCCTTCTTCATCTTAGGAATGAGAGATCCCTTTCAACATCTACGATTAAAGGGTATAGGAGCATGTTGGCCTCAGTCCTCCGCCACAGGGGTTTGGACCTGTCTTCCAACAAGGACCTTCAAGACATTCTCAAGTCTTTTGAGACGTCTAAAGAACGTCGTCTTTCCACTCCAGGCTGGAATCTGGACGTAGTCTTAAGGTTCCTTATGACATCTAGGTTCGAACCTCTCCAGTCAGCTTCCTTCAAGGATCTTACCCTCAAGACTGCTTTTCTCGTTTGCCTTGCAACAGCTAAGAGAGTCAGTGAGGTTCATGCCTTCAGCAAGAACATTGGTTTCACAACCGAATCAGCTACATGTTCTTTTCAGCTTGGATTCCTAGCAAAGAACGAGCTTCCTTCACGTCCTTGGCCTAGATCGTTCGAAATACCTAGCCTCTCCAACATGGTAGGTAACGAACTAGAGAGAGTTCTTTGCCCTGTCAGAGCTCTCAAATATTATCTGAAGAGGTCTAAACCTATTCGAGGACAGTCAGAAGCCTTATGGTGTGCCATCAAGAAACCCTCGAGACCCATGTCCAAGAATGGGCTTTCGTACTATATAAGGCTTCTGATCAGAGAAGCACATTCTCACTTAAAGGAGGAAGACCTTGCATTGCTGAAGGTAAGGACCCACGAAGTAAGAGCTGTAGCTACTTCGTTGGCCTTTAATAAAAACCGTTCTCTGCAGAGCATTATGGATGCAACCTATTGGAGGAGCAAGTCAGTGTTTGCATCATTTTATCTGAAAGATGTCCAGTCTCTTTACGAGAACTGCTACACCCTGGGACCATTCGTAGCAGCGAGTGCAGTAGTAGGTGAGGGCTCAGCCACTACATTCCCATAATCCCATAACCTTTTTAACCTTTCTCTTGAATACTTTTATTGTTGTTTTTATGGTTGTTACGGTAGGCTAAGAAGCCTTCCGCATCCTTGGATTTGGCGGGTGGTCTATTCATTCTTGAGAAGCGCCTGGGTTAAAGGTTTGGTAGAGGTCCTTTAGTAGGGTTGCAACCCCTTGTACTTTGGCACCTTTGGGTTGATTCAGCCTCCAAGAGGAACGCTGCGCTCAGTAAGGAAGACGAACTTTAAATAAAAGGCAGAGTAACGGTTCTATTCGACTTCCTTACCAGGTACTTATTATTTCATTGTTATTTGAGATAACTGTTATATGAAATTTGGGATACTTAGCTATCCTTTAATCATGTACACTGGTTTTCACCCACCTCCCTGGGTGTGAATCAGCTACATGATTATCGGGTAAGTTTAATATTGAAAAATGTTATTTTTATTAATAAAATAAATTTTTGAATATACTTACCCGATAATCATGATTTAATCGACCCTCCCTTTCCTCCCCAGAGAGAACCAGTGGACCGAGGAATAATTGAGGAGGTGTCAACAACAAATGATTGAGTACCTGGCCACAGGTGGCGCTGGTAAGTACACCCCCTTCTAGTATTGTGATAGCTGGCGTATCCCTCCATAGAATTCTGTCGGGCAACGGAGTTGACAGCTACATGATTATCGGGTAAGTATATTCAAAAATTTATTTTATTAATAAAAATAACATTTTATGCTTATTTTGCCGGTATATATAAATAATGACAATAAAACTAAAAAATTACAAAACACTTAAAACAAATTTATTTATATAATTTTAAAGACAATTTTGAATCTTGTTCATTACAAATAAAAAAAAAAATCATTAAAACGATTATTTTAACCAATTATTAAAATAAATACAGCTGTCTTAGATTTTTTAGGCATAACAGTCTCTGCAAATCCAAAACTTTCCTTTTGGGAGTGTTCTTTTACCAATACACTTAAGGTGCACCCACTGAAGACAACAGTCACAGACCACAGAATCCATCTTGCTCAAATCCTGACTACAGAGCTCACACGTTCACTGTGCTGACAATCTTGAGGCTTCATAAACATGCTCCACAGCTTTCCAACCGTCTGAATCAAAATATCGGCAGATTTTATGGATTGAAACATTTTCATCCAGACATGCTGTGGGAATTGAAGAAGGGTTTTGTTCTACGGCATTTTCAGAGAGAACCTCTCCATGCATGGCACGGATGGCATCTTTATCACTTACAAAGTAGCCAGGTACCTGTAGATCCCTATTATTAGATGAGTTTTTGATGAATGGAGTTAGCTTATCAAGTCTTGACTTTTTCTTTGGAAGTCCCAGAACATTATTGTTTGACCCTTTGGATCTACCCCTTTTCCTGGCTTTTGGAGGCAAAGTGACATTATCTAGTTTAGGATTAGCAGGTTCTGGAACTGCACTGTTTTCAGTAAAAGTGGGTGGTTCTGTTTCACCATCGGCTGCAGATAATTCTGTACCTGTAGGACTTAAGTCAGAATTCTGTATATCTGGCAAATCATCTTGTTTTGTGCATTCAGTGATGCTGAAATTATGGTCAATTGGCATGTCAATCACTGGTAGATCCTGCATGTTTGTCTATTTTACCGGACCGGCAAAATAAGCTTAAAAGTAGGTTTGTCTATTTTACCGGGACCGGTTAAATAGCCTATTCGATATTTTTTATAATATCTGGCTGAAATCCAGGGTTTTGAAAAGCTATGGTTTTGCATTATAAATTGTCATCAATTATGTTCAGAACACCTTAACCCTTTTACCCCCAAAGGACGTACTGGTACGTTTCACAAAACTCATCCCTTTACCCCCATTGACGTACCGGTACGTCCTTGCCAAAAAATGCTGTAAAATTTTTTTTTTTCATGTTTTTTATATTTTTTTGAGAAAATTCAGGCATTTTTCAAGAGAATGAGACCAACCTGACCTCTCTATGACAAAAATTAAGGCTGTTAGAGCAATTTAAAAAAAAAATATACTGCAAAATGTGCTGGGAAAAAAATAACCCCTTGGGGGTTAAGGGTTGGAAATTTCCGAATAGCCTGGGGGTAAAAGGGTTAATAACTCGCATACCGATTGATTAAAATGTGAAGGCTATTTCTTACTCCTAACTCCATTGATTGTGAGTTATTGTGCATATGTTCCTTTATTTTGCTTTTGCCAGCTGTTGTGTTTTATGTATGACATAAGCATTACCTGGGGGTTTTCAACCAATTACAAGCTTCCAGATATTTATGTGCATGTTCCCAGTTGTTGATTACAATGCTTTTTTTTTCTCTCTCTCTCTCTCTCTCTCTCTCTCTCTCTCTCTCTCTCTCTCTCTCTCTCTCTCTCTCTCTCTCTCCTATCCTCTTCTTCAATGTCAGCTTTACCACCATCACATAAAATTATCTCCAAGAGGGAAATACAATATTTTGTAAGTTGGTGTTATTTTTTTTCAAAATTTAGTGTAATTTCATCAATGTCAGCAATCGATCATGATGAAAACGCTCTCCGTTTGCTTGCCAGACCATAGGAGCGTCTAAGTAATGTTAATTTTGCGAGCGTAGCGAGCCACGGCAGAACAAAAATCATTAAAAGGACGTGGAGTGAATCATAGATAACTATACTTTAATTTGCAGCCACTTACATGAACCCTATATTTTTCCAACTGGTTATCTTGTGCTTATTTTGAGTTTCTGATCATTATTATTGCTGCAAATCACTTGTTAAAGCATTTCACCACCTCAAAAACACTGGTTTCCCACTGGGGGTCTCCCATAATTGTTCAAAAACTCTGGGTGTTTTGCCCCAATAATATATGGCTCGTGTATTTGGCTTGAAATTAAAGTATCACATATTTACTTTGGTGTTTTTAACTTAATTTCCTCCATTCTTCATCATAAAAAAGTCATGGTTGCTGATGTGGTAACGTCCCTGACTGGTGAACGCCAGACTGGGGTTAAAGTTCTGCTCAAAGTCGTTAGTTTCTTTGATGCTGTAGCCTCATCATCCTTGTGAGCTAAGGATGTGGGTTTTTGGAGAAGCCTATAGGTGTATCCAGCAGCCATTGCCTGGCCCTCCTTGGTCTTAGCTTGGGTGGAGTTTGTGCTTGAGTGCTAATTATATGTATATATGGTCAATATCTAGGTCAATGTCACTATCTCTTACCTCTGCCATTCATGATAGGCCTTTAAACCTTTAAATAGTAGGGAACCATAGTCAAAACATTGGAACTTTAGTTTTCCAGGACTTCCAGACGCATAGGAAATGTGACTTTCCATCCCATTTTCTATGGAGTCATTTTTCAATATTAATCTTACCCGATAATCATGTAGCTGTCAACTCCGTTGCCCGACAGAATTCTACGGAAGGGATACGCCAGCGATCACTATACTAGAAGGGGGTGTACTCACCAGCGCCACCTGTGGCCAGGTACTGCAGTACTTCTTGTTGACACCACCTCAATTTTTCCTCTGTCGTGCTTCCGGCAAGACCTACATGGATACGCTTATAATTTTGGAGTCTTGTTCACGGTTTTTGGTGAAGTATTGCTCTAAGATTTCAGCTTTCGCTATACTGGAAACTTGTCTCTTAGCTTAGATAGCTTTTAAATTGATTTGATTAATGGTTAACGATCTTTTGCTTTAATTGGAATCCCCCTTGACTGTTCTTTGATTCAAGATGTCCGACCTTTCTCAAGCTCCTCCCCAAAGACGATGTAGGACTTGTATTAGGCGTATTCCGAAGGCCTCGGTTGATCCTCACACCGTTTGTTCCGACTGTAGGGGAAAATCCTGTCAGTTGGAAGATCGATGTGAGGAATGCGCCGGACTTTCGGAACTTGATTTTGTTCGATTCCTCAAGTATACCACTAAGTTAGAGAGAGAGAGAGTTAGGAGGAGTTCGGCTCGCTCTTCGCTTTATTCCTCACCCCATGATCCTCAACCTTTTCCTCCCCCTGTAGTGGCTACCCCCGAACCTACTATTTGTGCTCAGCCTGATATGTCTGATGTTTTACGTGCCATTCAGGCTTTAGGTGATAAAGTGGAGTCGGTAGTGAGTGACCACAAGTTCCTCTTGGCGGACGTCAAGGAACTTGAAGTGAAAAGTGCAGTGGGAAGTGGTAGTGCCAGTGCTGTGCCGAGTGCTAGTGTCAGTGTCAGTGTTGTGCGTGAGGGTACTTCTGTGCGTGCCAGTCGTCCTCCCAGTCCGGGACCTCTTGCAAGCTCCCAAGCCCAGGGGAGAAGCAATGTCGAAGGGCAAAAGGGTTCGGCAGGCCTTGATCGGCGCACAGCAGTATCCTCGGTGGTTGCGGGCGTATCTTACAGAGATCGTCACTTCCACTCTCAGACGATTGAGCCTTTAATTTACTCGTCTGCAGAAGAATTTTCGGGGAGAAAACGCTGGACTCAGGTCTCAAGACCTCTTAAGCGTAAAGTCCAGACCACACGAGTTCAACAGCCCGGATGTAGTCATTGGGCTAGCTCTGACTCGCCGCAGTCATCAGGTGACTGCACGCCTCCTAAGAGAGGTAAGGCGATGCCTCAACAGACCTCAACTTCTGTTAAGGCTTTGCCTCAACAGACCTTATCGTCTGTTGATCCCAAGATGGCTTTGCTGCAGTCCATGCAGTCGCAGCTTGCGGTCTTAATGCGTGAGTTTCAGGCAGAGAAGGTTACACCTTCTCCTGCGAGCGCTCCTCCTCCTCTACGCAGTCCAGTCTGCCAGACGTACGAAGTTGAGGTTCCTCAAGCTACCTCCATGCGTGAGCTACCGCGTTGGGAGTTGCCAGTTACCAGCGTTGTGCAGCAACCTCCACCTTCCTTGAGGCAGGAACCTCTTACCACGCGACAACCTCCTCTACAATGGGGACAGGAGTCTTATGCCTTACAACCTCCTCTTCCTTTGAGGCAAGAGTTTCTTGCAGTAAGACCATCCTCGAGGCAGCAACCTCTTGAGGTACGACAACCTCTACCATCCTTGAGGCAGCCACCTCAGCTCTCGCAGCTGCTACCTCCACTTTCCTCGAGGCGAGAACCTCAACTCTCGAGGCAAGCACCTCAAGAACCTCAACTCGTGAGACAGGAGCCGCCTTCTGCGCAGCCGCCACCTCAACTCTCGCAGCTCACACCTCAAGAACCTCAACTCGTGAGACAGGAATCTCTTACTGCGCAGCCACCTCAACCCTTGAAGCAAGCGCAACTCTTGAGACAGGAACCTCATGCAATGAGTCAGCCACCTCAACGCATGCATCTACCACCTTCTCCTCTACTTGACCAGTCTTTGCAGCCTGAACCTCAG
>NW_027171223.1:0-5000 GCF_036898095.1 Palaemon carinicauda
ACAGAGGCAATAGGCCAAATATATACAATCCAGAGAAATTGAAAACATTGACTTGCTTCTTTTGCAATAAGAAGGGGCACGTAAAGAGTATGTGTTATGCGTTTAGAAAATCTCAAAATGCTAATGTTAGGCCAGTGATGGGCGTGGAAGAGAGAGAGAGAGAACCTACCCCAACAACATCCGCTGATCAATGACTACCTGGTTGTTTTGACAGATATTTGTCCTTCGGTAGTGTCTCCTTCGCCAATTCGTCCGAGAAAAGACGAGTGCGTATTTTGCGTGATACCGGTGCAGCTCAGTCTTTGATACTAAGGGAGGCATTACCTTGTAATTTTGTACCCAAAAGTGGGAATTTGTGTTATTGGCTGGTTTTCCTGATTCCGTAAAGTCATATGCTATTGAAAATTTTAATTTAATCTGCCCTTCCTTTGCAGGAGATTTGAAATTGGCCATAGTTGATAAATTCCCGGTTAAGGAGGTTGATGTTGTGTTAGGGAATGATGTGGCTATGAAGAATAATAATTGTCCGATATTGATAAACCCTGATAGTGAAGTAGCAGCAGTTACTCGTTCTAGTGCTAGAATTGTTGACGCTGCAGAGTCAACAATTAATGTAGATTTAAGTAGTTTAGATCGTAGTGATAGCCTAGCTGTAGATCTTGGAATGTTAACGGACAAGTTAAATTGGACCACTGAAGAGCTAATCAAAGCCCAGAAAAAGGAGTTTCGGGAACTCCCTATCGAGTCAGGGGAGGTGTCTGATATGACTGGTCCAAAATTTAAGATAATTAATAATATTTTATATAGGTTGAGTAGGCCTATGGGGGTGGATAATGTTGATTATGAAATTGTGAAACAGATAATGGTTCCTTTTGGTTACAGGAAGGAGTTAATGTCATTGGCGCACGAAAGTGGTCTGGCCGGCCATTTTGGAATTCATAAAACTTCTTGCAAATTGTTAGGGAATTATTATTGGCCGAAGTTGAAGGCAGATGTAAAGAAGTTTGTCAATAGTTGTGATGTGTGCCAGAGGGTCGGTAAACCCAATCAGCGGATTCCAAAATCGCCTCTATGTCCTATTCCTGTAGTTTCCGAACCTTTTAAGGAAGTCATTATTGATGTGGTTGGACCATTACCGAAGACGCGTAGTGGAAATGAGTATATTTTGACAATCATGGATAGGATGTCTCGATATCCTGAGGCAATACCACTACGTACAATAAAAAGTGTTAAAATTGTAGATGTACTAATTGACTTTTTTACCAGGTTTGGGATGCCTAAGATTATTCAATCGGATTGTGGTTCTAATTTTGTTAGCAGGTATTTCAGAGATAAAATGGCAGAGTTAAATATAAAACATGTGACCTCTTCTCCATATCATCCAGAAAGTCAGGGAGCTCTGGAGAGATTTCATCAGACCCTGAAATCCATGGTAAAGAAATATTGTTTGATTAATGGTTCTGAATGGGATAAGGAATTACCTTATTTGTTGTTCGCTTTTCGTTCTGTCCCAAGTCAGTCTTTAGGTTTTTCGCCTTTCAGCCTTGTGTTTGGCCATTGTGTTCGAGGTCCTCTTGATGTGGTTCGTGAGTCTTGGGAGGGAGACGTCCCTGAGGTTAATTTATTGGATTATGTGTCTAATCTAGGCGATAAATTAACCAAGGCTTGGAAATTTGCGGGTGAAAACTTATTATGTAGCCAAAAAAGAATGAAGTTTTTCTTTGATAGAAGGTCCAAGGCACGAGACTTTGCGGTAGGCGATAAAGTATTGGTTTTGTTACCCTTCCCAGGGAATCCATTGAAAGCTTCTTTTTCAGGTCCTTGGAAAATTTTGAAAAAAGTAAGTGAAGTTAACTATTTAGTGGAGACACCTCAAAGAAGGAAACCTTTTCAACTGTGTCATGTAAATATGTTGAAAGCTTATATGGAACGGGAAAAAGTCATTCCTGTGGCAACTATTGGGAACACGGTAGATTCTGAGAACAATAACCATTTTTCTTTTTCAGAGGGGGAGGGTATTGATGATAATTGTTTTAATGGATGTGAATGGCGGTCGGATAATAGAAAGTCTTTGGAAAAATTTTCGGGAGTAATTTCACATTTAGGTAAGGAAGAACAAAGGTCTTTGAAAAATTTAGTATCTAATTATAAAGGATTATTTTCGGATGTACCGGGTAGGACTTCGGTCCTTGAACATGATGTAGAGGTAGGTAGCGCCACTCCTGTGAAACAATCTCCTTACAGGTTGAATCCCTTCAAAAATGAGGTTGTAGCAAAGGAAGTGGATTATATGCTAAAACATGACCTAATTGAACCTAGTCAAAGTCCTTGGTCATCACCTGTTGTATTGGTCAAGAAATCCGACGGTGATTTCAGGTTATGTTTTGATTACCGTAAGTTGAATGAGTTATCTAAATCTGATTGTTATCCATTACCTCGAATTGAGGATTGTATTGATCGAATGGGGAAGGCCAAATACATTAGCAAATTCGATTTGTTGAAAGGTTATTGGCAAGTTCCTCTTTCAAAGCGGGCAAGGGCCCTGTCTGCTTTTGTAACCACCACAGGGATTGTTTCAATGTAAAGTTATGCCGTTTGGTATGAAGAACGCGGCTGCTACCTTTCAGAGGTTAATGAATACTTTAGTCCATGGTTTAGAAGGATGTGTTGTGTATATTGATGATATTGTTATTTATAGCGATGATTGGGAAACCCATTTAAAACGCATTAGGGCACTATTTGAGGTGTTGAAAAAGGCAAATTTGGTAATTAATTTAAAGAAAAGCGATTTCGCAAAGGCGAAGGTGGTATATTTGGGTCATGAGGTTGGTAATGGTAAAGTTGCTCCTAAGCAGGCCAATATCGAAAGTATTGAAAATATGGTAGTCCCTAAATGTAGGAGGGATGTCCGAAGATTCCTTGGTTTGAGTGGGTACTACCGAAGGTTTGTTAGGAATTTTTCGGATATAGCCGATCCGTTAACAAATCTCTTGAGAAAGAATGTAGCATTTGTCTGGACGAATGAAACGCAAAGGGCTTTTGATAATTTAAAAAGAGTTTTAATTAATTTCCCTGTCTTAAGAGCTCCTGATTTTGACCTTCCTTTTTCTCTTGCCACGGATGCAAGTGACGTTGGTGTAGGAGCTGTGTTGTTGCAGAATGACGAGCAGGGAGTTTCTCATCCTGTCGCATTCTTTTCAAAAAAATTGTCCTTCGCCCAACGTAGGTATTCAACTGTGGAGAAAGAGACACTTGCGTTAATATTCGCTATTAATCATTTTCAGGTTTATCTCTCCTCCTCAGATACACCTATTAAGGTCTTGACAGACCATAATCCCATGACCTTCATCAGCAGATACAAAAATAAAAATCAACGATTGATGAGGTGGAGTCTCATGCTGCAAGAGTGGAATTTAGAATTTTCCCACATCCCAGGAAAAGATAATATTGTTGCCGATTTTCTCTCTCGCAGCGTTGAATATTAGTTGACTGACAGAGGGCTATGCAGTTATTAAAGGTAGTATCTGTATCGTTCTAATCATGGTGTGTGTGCTGTTGAAGTGGGCACGTGGTGAGTAGAAGTAAATGTATATTTAAGATTTATTAATCATGGTTTGTTTACAGAAGACTATAATGTTTTGGGTATAGTATATGGGATCTTTAAGGTTAAAAGGTGAGGGTGATCACTGGTACTTTCTAATGATTGATTAATTAGATGGGTCATGGGCTCACGGGTCTGTAGCACAACAGCCGTTTTTTAGGCGCTACAGGCTGGTGTATGAGTGGTACCCTAGACTGAGTTAAGGTTAATCTACTAAGGTTTAGAGGTTTCAGGTACGATAAGGTTTATAATAAGCTAAGAAAAGAGATAGGCACTAATCTGGTATTCTGTATTTTCAGGCTAATAATTACGCTTCATCGATTTTGTTTGTTTGTTTGCGCAGGGGAGTCTTGTGGTGGTCTTCTCTGTGTCGTTCGGTGTGTGTGTATGTATTGGACACTATGGTGATAAGTGTGATATATAACACTGAAATAGACAGTGGTTTTTGTGATCAACATTTATTGATAGTGAGTGAGGTGTATCCCTGAAAAGGAACAGTGTATTGTGTGTGGAAAAGGTTATAGCTTTTGGACTATATATACAGAATCCGGTTGTTAGTGCAATGACTCTTAATTAAGTTTATTAACGATATGAGTGATGTGAAATTTTTAGGTTGGGTACCTATTTATCAGATGGTGATGTTTTGGTTTTCTGGTTTTGGAAAGCTTACTTGTGATTAATTTAGGTTTAAGATTTTTTTTAGTATCGGTTATATATTGCTATCCTTGTGAGCTGCAAACCTTGGTACTTGCCCCCCTCTTTCCTTTTGTTTGTCATGTTTTTACAATTTGTTTAATTATTATTTTGAGTGTTGGTTTAATATTTAATATTTTTGAGTGTTGGTTTAATATTTCATAATGTGATAACCTGTATGTTGTAATTCAAATCACTTTAGAAAAAAAAAATTGAAATTTTTTTTTTTGGTTGGGTGAGGAGGTGTAATATTATTGCTTTATTTTTCTAAATTATTTAAGTTTTTATAGATGTATAAGGTTTAATATATTGTAGACTTATTGTTTACTTTTTTTTGATAGTTTGTCTTTTCACTGGTGGTTATGTTAGTGTTTATAATGGACTAACGGCTGTTTTATATTTTCAAGTGGTGTGGATTACGTGGCTGCGCTCCTGCGTGAACGGAGTTTTGGAGGGCCTTTTTTTGAGGATGGTTCCTTAGTGTGTTTCTGAGCCTCCAACCTTGTAGGGCACGACATTTGTGATTGGATCTATATTATTCCACGCCTTTGCAGAGCCACATTTTGAAGCTATTGAGCTTGTGTTGGATATCCTTTCTCTGCAGCAAGACGTCTCATCTTAACATTTTGTTACTGCCCTTGGTTCAGTAAAAGCCAAGGGGACCTCTCTGTCCCAAGGTAATAATATTTATGCCTATTTAAGTATC